>NC_135861.1:29737830-29867830 GCF_031162955.1 Sander vitreus | reverse complement strand
TGATCTTCGCCTCCTACATGGTGAGAAGACACTCGCATTAAAAGAAATCCTCTTCATAAGCTTCATCCTAATTCTATTGTTGCGTGCAAAAATTACAACATTGATTAAGAGCAAAATTACACAAATGTTCAAGGAGCAGAATGAAAAAGTGAAGGACAGACCGACAGAGAGGAAACCAAGAACAGATGACAGAAGTGTAGAAGAGAAAGCGGGATTGAGGATTATAGACCTCTGAGAAGAGAATAATCACTACTGGGAAAGACACACACACACACACACACACACACACACACACACACACACACACACACACACACACCTCTTACGTCATCAACATAATGATCCTATAGCCAGCAGCTTTTATTCCTCCACTGAGAATTAAAAACTATGGAGACACACACGCGTATCATTACTGTTTAATCCATCAGAGGAGATTACTGCTGAGTTGGGCTGCTTTGTCACTGATCGTCACTGCGTGCGTGCGTGCATGCGCGTTAGCATTACACAGTGTGATCTCACCACCTACTCCAACATCACCTTTCCTTAACCCCTACACACTATGAACAACACCATTGAATAGGCACTTAAACTCGTGTTTACCACTTGTACACACGGAGGCCTTACAAGTGTTTTTCTGGGTTTTAAAGATGTTCATGTACATGATTCTACACTGAACTAACATCAACTAAAGCCTGGTTCACAATACAGGAGTCTGAAAATAATCTATGACCTAAAGCTCAGCTCGCTTTTTGTTTAAAACAGACTTTAAAAATGTGAACTTATACTTTAAAGTGACAGCTCACCCCAAAATGAAAGATACTTATTTTCCCTATTACCTGTGGTGCCATTTATCAGTCTAGATAGTTGTGGTGTGAGTTGCCCAGTGTTGGAGATACCGGCCTGTACTGTAGAGATGTCTGCCTCTCTTGTTCTATAATGGAACCAGATGGCACTCGGCTTGTGGTGCTCAAAGTGCCAAAAAGTGCATTTTGAAAGACTCAACGGCAATGTCTCTTTCCAGAAGTCATGACCCGGTTATTTAGGATAATCCACAGATCTGTTTGTGAGCAGTTTCATGTTGGAACTATTTTCTTTCTACCGAACTACAGTACATCTGCCAATCATATCACAGTGCAGGGAAATGTCTTCATGGACAAGAGGCTCGTGGTCCAGCATTTCTAGCTTGTGGCGATTATTTTATTTATATATATATATATATTATAGCTAACCGATACTGCTAGCTCACTGTTCCTCCAGGTTATGAACTGTATAGTATCAATACATGACGAAATGTTATAAAATACCAATATAAAACACAGATACCTAACATGTACACTCTAAAAAGTATCTGTGTATTAACAGTTGTACGTCTGTATATTTTAACAAACTGTCCATAGAACGTGATTCACAGTTGTATGTTTGCTTTTTACATTTCAAATTGCATAATTTGTTCTTCGACAACTTCTGTCCATCACGGAGGTTGAAGAAGTCTACGTTTGACACTTTTTTCACATTTTGGGCTTTTTTCTCTCCAATGTTTTTGTCGCTCTTTTTCGACCTTCGTGACACTTTTTAATGACGTTTTTTACTAACTGAGCAGCTATGTATGAGAGAATTGTATACAGGCCTAACAGAACATTTTCTGTATTTTAACTGTAGGTACACCCAAAATTGCTGTTTTGTAATAACGGGGAAAAGTCCGGGTAATAAGCTGCCAGAACCTTTTTCTGTTTTTTAACGGTTGTTTATTTCTTAGTGTATAGACATGACCCTGTTGGCAGGGTGCGCTCAGAGTGAGAAATGTAAAGACTCCGTAGTTTTTACTTCATCACAAGGTTCACTCACATTCAGGGACCGTAGTTTGACTTTTAAATGTTTCTGCTTACTTTCACTTCCACATGACTACAAATCTTTCCTCTTCATGAGTTCTTCTCTTACTCCACTCCTTTTCTATTGTTCCGTTTTTCTCCATTTTCTTTCCCTTTTACTACCTCTTCCCCCTTTTTTGATCTTTTATCCTCCAGACGACAGTAATAGAATACGTCAAGCCGTCTGATCTGAAGAAAGACATGAACGAGACGTTTAAGGAGAAGTATCCCCACATTAAACTCACCCTCAGCAAGATACGCAGGTAAAGTTTTTCAAATGACAAAAAGAATCCACTTGATGTGTTGTTATATAGAGTAAGACTGCGTGCACTTTGCTAAAACTACTGTAAAGAATTGTATCATATTCATCACTGTGTTTGTCTCGGTGTCTCTCTTTGTCTAACAGTCTGAAGAGAGAGATGAGAGTAGTCGGGGAGGATTGCGGCATGCAGCCCGTCACCATCGCGATGGCGTTTGTCTACTTTGAGAAGTTGGTGCTGCAGGGTCGACTGAATAAACAGAACAGGTACTTTAACCTCTGGTCCTCATTCGATACAACAGCTGCACGGAGTCTCTAACGCTTGATAGCACAGTAGGTACACTTCATATTGTTCTTCCACACAATAGATATGCAGCATGCATAGGCATAGTTTAACCAAATAAATCAAAACTGGGCTTTTCTGACGTTTTTGTTCCTTTTCAGTGTTTTTGCTGCTTCTTTCAACGTTTTTTTGGGGCATTTTTTCAGAGTTGTTGTCTCCATTTTCAAGGGTTTTTTGGACAATTTTTTCCGAAGTTCTTGTCGCTTTTTTTAAATACATGCATACGTGTCCCGGGACCTCCCTAGAAAATTGGAGATCTTGATGTTGAACCCAAAGTTGTGCGGTTGGCAGCATGTTTTATTTTTTTATTTTATCTTCATACCAAACCTCATAACCTGAATGCTTGTCCACACTGAATACGGACATTATTTGACAGTTTAGGTGATGTCTGAAACCTTAAAACTAAAAAACTTCTTACCACAACTAGTCCCTGGAGTGCAATCTGAGTGGTCAAAGACTGAAGTCTTTCCGATGCTGCAGCACAGATGTACTGCATTTCTCTGCAGTGGTTCCATACAGTAGAACACAGTGATTCCATGATGTTTTTGTTTTTTAGTAACCTTCTTTATAAACATTGACAGTTTCCCTGTGATTTACAACTGGTCATTTTTCAGATTTTGGGAACATGAAACGAGCTCTGGTTGTTAAATGAACATTAAAACGGTGGATTTCCCAGAATGCTGCTGGTTGAGTCCACAGTGTGTGGTGTAGGAGTGGCTCCATTTTGGGTTTATCTTTAGCTAATGTCATGAAGGTGATACAAAAAAAACACAGTCTGTCTGTCACTATTACCGTTTGTATGATTTATCCAAGACCAGATATAGATTATTGTTAACTAATAAGCCTGTAGCAACACTGTTAACACTGAGCTGCCTTCAAATACTGAATTCATTCCTTCGTATTGTTATTGTTTGGTACTACATTCATTTATACAGTTCTGTCAACAAGCTTGGCCCTTCAGGAAAAAGCAAAAGCAATAGGGAAAAGAATAATGAAAAATAAAGGGATACAAATAAATGACATTATATAAAAATAAATAAATAACTCATACATATTTCTTATTCTTTTACATTTTTTTTTTTTATGGCACTCCTATGGCTCCATACTTTGGACGTTGTTTAAGCAGAACTAGCTAGCTTTTAGATGCTATCAGTTAGCTGCACATACACAGCTGGGTATATGCAGTGCAAAACAAAAGGGGAAAGTTGTCAGAAGATGGACAGTTTAATCTAAAAGAGGCGCTTTTGTTCTGAACGTAGACGTGGAGCTATACTTTATCTGTTAATAATGTTTAACGATATGGATTCTAAATAGTTGTTGAGGTACAAACCCGTGAATCGGACCGGTTCCCGGTCCATCAGGGATCATCATGTCGTGTGAGCTCCTGTCACTGTTGTTGCTTTACAGGAAGTTGGTGTCCGCTGCCTGCATCCTACTGGCTGCTAAGATCAGCAGTGACCTGAAGAAACAGGAAGTCAAACACTTCATTGATGTAAGTCACTCTAACACACACGCACGCACGCACACACCCACCCACAGTAGGATCCTGGTGGTTGTAGTGCGTTCCATTTGTACTCGGAACTCGGATTTTCCGAGGTCAAAGTCGGAAACGCGCCCCCCTGACCTCGGATTTCCGAGCTCGGAACTCGGACAACCACCGAGTACCCCGAGCTAAATATCCAGCATGGCTGCTCCGTGCATCAACAGTTGTGAAAGCTGTAGTAACTAACATACAGTTATAAGCATATAAAAAACAAAAAAAAAACACAAAACTAAAGATGTCCCGATCAAGTTTCTTTGGCCCTCATCCCAATCTGAGTCCCCTTTTTCATATTCAGTATCTGCTGGTACCAAGTCCTATCTGATTCTTATATTTAATGTACCTGAATGTTGAATAAATAACTGAGCGTAGTTACGTAGTTTCACTATATATACACTTGATCTGAAAACATGATGTGTTTGTAAAGTGATGCACCTTTCTGAGTGCTTGACTTTAGCATCAACAGTACAAAATCCATCAATTTATAGGCCAATAAAAAAAGAAAGTAGGGCTGCAACTAACGATCATTTTCATCGTCGATTAATCTGTCCATTATTTTCTGGATGAACGGATTAGTTGTCTGTAAAATGTCAGAAAATGGTGATAAACGTGGATCAGTGTTTCCCAAAGCCTCAAATGTCTTGTTTTGTCCACAACTCCTCTGTGACTTGGAGAAACCAGAAAAAATTTCACATTTAACAAGCCCCCCCTTTTAAATGATTCAAAGCAATTAATCGATAATCAAAAATAGTTGCCGATAAATTCAATAGTTGACAACTATGCTAATCATGGCTGCCTGTCATGCTTTGGTTTGTGCTGTGTCTCTGCAGAAGCTGGAGGAGCGTTTCAGGATCAGCAGGAGGGAGCTGATATCGTTTGAGTTCACCATCCTGGTCGCCCTGGAGATGGCGCTCTACCTCCCCGAGAGCAAAGTCATGCCACATTACAGGAAGCTGGTGCAGCAGCAGCAGCAGTCCTAGCGCCAAGCCCGCTCCCCTCCTCTCCCTGCAAATCCACACTACGGCGGTTGGACGGGTCCTCTGGGTGCCTGGCTCAGAGGCCCTGAGGCACCGAGGAATCCTCCTCCTCTCTGCTCACAGTGCACACACATAGCCCATCCACACTGTGACGCTAGTGCCTGGCTCAACGGCACGGCAGCGCAGAGAGCAACATCGGCCTCTCTGCGCCCCCAAACACCAAAGTGACAACACACTGTGACTGCATGGTGCCTGGCTCAGCAGCGCCACAGGAATCACTGAAGGCCAAATCTACCACCACATTTACAGGATGTAAAGTTTCCCCTCACTGGCTCGTTTGCCGAGATTTTAGAAACGGAGACTCTGCTGAGCACGGCTCTCTGAGGACTGCTGCTTGAAACTTGTGCGACAGATTTAGGGCATTTCAGTTCAATTTGAGTTTACGTAGAGCGTTTTGCAAAGCTCTGTTTATCAGTTTTGAGTCGTCCTTTCTAAAATCTCTGCAGTTGAGAATGTGAGTAACTATTGGCTAAAAATAAAAACTCGTCAGGTTTAACCACTGCACCGGTACCCCGTTCAACTTTTAATCCTCACAGCTTTGCAGACAAAGAGTGACCTCCAGTATGTACTGTACATGCAGGATTGTTGATTCAACAATGACAACATTAAGATTAGAGTGTACTTACAAATCAAAGACCGAACAGTAAATCATGTCCTCAGAGAACAGATCTGTCAATTAACTGTTTTACAAGGCTTGTAGAAACTAAAATCCAAACTTCCTGAGTCGGACTGACCAATAGAAATAAAAGACTGGAAAAGCACTAAAAGGAGACCGACATTAGGCAGGATTAAACCTAATGCTTCAAAAAAGAATGTAATACCCTTGCTTCTCATTTTTGGTTTTAAATCAGTGGAGAAATTTAAACAAAATCTAACCAAAAGTGCCATTTTCAAAGAACTTTTCAAACTCCCAATGGAATTGCTGCCAAAGGGTTTCCAAAATTGACTTTAATCTGATGAGATTCTCTCTAGACCTCTGTGTGCTTAGGTCTCCTTATTTTCAGTGTGTCAAGTTTGGATTGTTCTGTCTGCACTGTGGACCACTGAGACTGTGATAGTGACGATTTATTTTCATTTAAATGTACTGACAGTCCCAAAATACAAAGCTTTGTGCATTTGACAATCGTTTTCGTGCATTTAAAAGCATCTTAAATCGATAGTACTGAGGTTTTTTTCAGCAACTGTAGCAGATATATTGCCAACATCCTCGTGTTTTTGTAGAAACTCGCGTTAAATTGAAGTTGATACATTCAGGCTGTGGGAGGGAATTGATCCATCACTGTGGTGACCACCATTTCCTGTACTTCCTTCCATATGTACCCTAGCTGGACTGGTTTCACAGTCACAGGTCAGACTCTTGTTTGGACTCTGACTCCCATTAATGACCTGGACACTTGTCAGTGTGCAGTCCTGATGTTCCATCCTTCCATCCCTCTGAATTATCAGCATGACTGTTTTTTCAGGCTTCTGCTTGTTCTTTGAAAACGTTTACCCCGATTCTCCACTGGGCATGTCTGTGCCATACCGGGAGTGTCTTGCTGCCCGACTCTCAGATTTGATTGTCTCTGGAAGTACTTCAGAGAACAATCCTGTGTCTATTAAGCTAGTATCTACCTTCCACTCCAAGCACTCAGCAGTTAAACTCCATACCATCTCTTTTCTGGTGTTATAAAAAGGATCTGTGATGTCTTATGTCTATTCCAGATGAAACTCTTGTTGTCTGTTGTAGAGGAGACGTATACGATATTGGGGGGGGGTATCTTTTGGTAAAATGACTGGATAGTCTCGCTGTTTCACTTCCTGCCTGGCTGTCCAAACGGCCTGTTGGGCGCGGGAAAACAGACCTGCCGCGTATCTTTAGTGGACTGGAGCGGGGAGCCACTTCACGCACGCTTCTAGGACGTGCAGCTGGTGGATTATCAAGCATTGCCTTGAATGGCTGTGGTCGCTCGCGGGGGCACGCGACGCCTCCGGAATGCAGCGCAGACAAGCCGGTGGAAAGTAGGGTTACACTCCCACCCAGTCTCTTCTTCATTGCTCTGATCGTATTTTAATTTATCGAGGGGGAGGTTCCCCGTTTCACATAAGCTCTACTTTACCGTGAAACACATTTAGATGTTGAAGTGCCTTCACTAAGGGCACCTGGAAAGTAGGAGTTCCTATTCTGCCTGTCCTTGGATCCAGGGACTCAAACAGGCAACTTTATCTTCACCTGTCTTCTGTATTTTGACCTCTTGTCTTGCTCTCCTGTTTCCTCCCTCTTCCTGCTGGGTTGGTGTGAAGGATCAGCAGACTGCTGCTCCCTCTGGTGGCCACAGAGAAGCAGTGCGTCCCTTTTGGAGAGAAAATGCTGTGATGGAACCAAGTAGTACAGATAAAACCATCCCTGTAATCATGGTCTCTACTGCAGCGATAGCTGCTTGGCTGAATCTCACCTCGCTTGCTTCCCTTCCTTGCGTCTTATAGTGCGTCCCACCGAGGAAGCATGGGAAAATCCTGCGAGGAGAGAGGAAATGTGTTTTAGAGGAATGAGACGTCCTTTTCTTCTGAAGTGTGCCGAAAATTTCTCACAATTTTCTACACAGCTTCCAGGAAGGCTGCTCTTGTGTATCCTCGCTCATAGCTCCTCAGAGATCCTTCCTCCATCCTCGATAATCGCTCCTCAGAGATCCTTCCTCCATCCTCGCTCATAGCTCCTCAGAGATCCTTCCTCCATCCTCGATAATAGCTCCTCAGAGATCCTTCCTCCATCCTCGAAAATAGCTCCTCCAGAGATAGCTCCTCAGAGATCCTTCCTCCATCCTTGATAATGGCTCCTCAGAGATCCTTCCTCCATCCTCGGGGCAGGAATAACAGCTTTGAGACGGCCCATACGAAAGAGGGCCAGAACCACTTCCGGTTCAGCCGAGGAGCGAGGAGATATCAAATCAGGGAAGTGAGATTCAGCCATTGTCTCTACTGCAGCTCCTTCTGTCTTCATATCACTGTGGCATCCTGGGAAATTAGTTTCCCCATCCTGTTTGCTTATTTGAGATCACATAAACACTGTGTCCCATTTAAAATGTGGCTGCCTTCTTTTGCCCAAGGTTAAAGGGGTTTCTTTTTTTTAATGTTCCAAAGAGCTGGGAATCATTTTGATACGATGTTAAATCTCGGCTGATGTCACGCCGCAGCAGAGGCACGATGATTTGCTTCACGTTCAGGGTGAAACTTTAGGGAAGTTCCTTGTAGGAGAACTGAAACAAGTAGTTGATTAGTCGATTGATGGAAAATGAATCGGCACGTATTCTAATAATTTGCTTAAATTCACTGATTCCAGCTGCTCAAATGTGAACATTTGATGCTTTTCTTTGTTCTGCTGATTGGACAAAATAAGCAATTTGAATATGCTAACTTGGGTAGTGAGAAATTGTGATTTCACTTTTTTTTTTTTTTTTACAGGCCAAAAAATCAATTCATTGAGAAAAGAAATGACGGATTCATAATTAATTTAATTCAGGATAAAAAAAACAAAAAACAATGGCAGCTGTAAAAACAGACTGAAAAGCCCTGACACGGACACACCAGCTCCCACACGGTACAACAGGCCTAACCACGGAGATTATTCTGGGATGTTTGGGACTTCAGACGTCCTCATTCTGTCTGCACTGTGGAGCAACATCAACTACCAAAAAGAGCTTTCTGTTTGTGAAAAACTACTTTTCACTCAAATATTATTTATTCTGTTTTCACTGTATCATAAAGGGACACATATTTAACCAAACGGAGGCCTCGGACAGGATGTTTGTGCCTGTTTTTCCTCCATGTTGCAGCAGAAAAACTGCTGTCAGGACACCGTGATGAACATTTTATCTCCTTTACCCAAAAGACAAAGTGGGTATTTTCTTTTAAAAGTGGTTACCATTGGTTACATGAGATGACGGCACAACCATGTAGGGCCTCTGTTGTTTTTGCACTTTGCCTTTTTTCTTCACAGTCTTTATTTTATCACTAAGTAACTATGGTTAGAATATTTTTCTACGGTAAATGTGTGAAGTATGTTA
Organism: Sander vitreus; assembly: GCF_031162955.1. NCBI lineage: Eukaryota > Metazoa > Chordata > Actinopteri > Perciformes > Percidae > Sander > Sander vitreus. The sequence goes on along the minus strand of NC_135861.1, from coordinate 29,858,740 downwards.
TTGTATATAAAAAAAAAAAAAATGGCCATGTCACTGAAATGTATTTATTGTTAATAATCCTCCAGATGAAGAATCGTGCTTTAAACTGTCAGAGCTGGTGATGCATCTTCACACCACATCATTGAGTTGAAAACAATGTTTTGGATTTCAAATCTTCTTCATCTTGAGGTTTCACATCGTTCTTCCACTGATGTTATTTTCTCTGGCGTGTTAAAGGGACTCTGTTGTATTTTTGAGTCTGGGTTCATCTCAACTGTAGTGTTGGAGCAGGAGAGCTGATGGTGTTCTGTGGAGTATGGTTATTTCAAACTAAATGTATTCTGAGCCTCTGACTGGGCCAATCATCTGCATCCAAGTAGATACACAGCGCTCAGAGGGAAAGATGGAGGGACCGTTAAGTTAGCCTTCTGAATGAACTAACTGATCCGTTGATCATTTAAAGAGCCCCTATTATGCTCCTTTTCAGCGTCATATTTGTACTCTTGGGGTCCGCTAGAATAGGTTTACATGACTTGATGTTCAAAAAACATATAATGTTTCTCATACTGCCCATTGCTGCATCTCCTCTGCCTTAAACACTCTGTCCGAGCTCTTGGCCCCGCCTTCCTGAAAAGCTCTGCTCTGCTCCGATTGGTCTGCTGGCCCACTCTGTTGTGATTGGTCAACCAAATTCAAACAAGTCACTGGGCGGGCTGTGCTTGCTCAGGCAGCACCTATGGGCAACACATATAAAAAACTGGGCTGGCTTTCTCCATCAGTGACATCACTAACTGAGGAATTTCAAACAGGAATGTGGGCGAGGCGTTTTCAGGCAGAGAAGAAGTGCTGTCTGGGGGAGAGGAAGCTCCATTTGGAGTGAAATGCGTTTCTTTTATTCTTTATACATCTATTACATACACTAAACTCACTAAAAGATGGGGGGGGGGGGAGAAGCATAATAGGGGTTCTTTAATGTTTGCTGGTTTTAGGATTTGAATATCTTTAGACAGATGGTTAAATAAAACAAGCAATTTGAATACAGGGAAATTAAAACGGGCATGTTTACCGTTAACTCTTCTGATAAAATGATGAATTGACTGCAGATTGCCAGATAATAGAAATGCTACCTGGCTGCAGCCCACATGTAGACACTGTACACTGTGATGCATTACAGGCAAGTTTCAAAAGTCTGCTAGTTGTTTTTTGTAAATCTGTACCGGTAAACAAACCAGCGGCTGCCTGAAAGATGGGAAAAGAAAATGGTTCTAATATATATAAATATAATTAAAAAAAATAGTTTTGGCACTTGTGTTTTGGGAGTTTGGGTGTCAGTTTACTCTCCTGCTCTAATTAAGGTAGTGAAGAAGAACCCAGCGCTGCACAGTTTGCACTGAGACACTCCAGAGCAGAGGCGTATTTAAATTATCTTTGTGGAAAAAGTAAATGTTTGGTAAGAAAAAAGCAGAAATTGATGAGATATGAAAGATGGTAAAAGAAGCACTTTTACTAAATAACTTCATGTTGCAATAAGACTGATTGATTGATTGATTGATTGATTGATTGATTGAGAGTAAAAACAGCACACGATGGTCCAAAGTTTTCTTCTCTACATTAGAGATCTGTGATATTTATTCTATGCAGCTTTTATTCTGTCATCCTCCTCGGTGTGTTTACCTGAAATGTGCCACAGCATTGATTTCCACCTCCGTTATTTAAAACTCACGTGTTTAGTTTTTGTATCGAGTCATTATCATTTTATTCTTCTTTTAGCACTATAAGGTTGTCAAAGGGAATTTTGAACCGAGCGTTTGTCTTCCATTTGTAATTGGTTTTTACATTTTAAGTTATAGTTCATTCTAAGTTATGTCAATTCGATGTTTATATGTTTTTTTTCTTTTGGCCAGTGTGGGCGAGCGGCGCAGCAGGCTTCACAGGAAGTTGATGTGTGTGTGTAAATATGATTTCTGTTGTTTTGGGTTCAGCTGCTGTTGCCACACGCAGTGATAAAGATGATAACAATAGCGGGTAGGGACATTAACTTCTGACAAGAGTAGCACATATATTTTGTAATGTGAAATCTATCAGCCTGTTTGCAGTGATTTGTACTGACTACACTGTAGGGCTGGGTAATATGGAGAAAATCTAATTTCACGATATTTTTGACCAAATACATCAGGGGTGTCAAACATACGGCCCGCCAAAGGCTCCAATCAGGCCCACTGGATGACTTGGCAATATGTGAAAATTGCAGAGTAAGTAATTTATTCCAATTCCCAAATTCACCACTTAAATCTCAGAGAATATACAAGTCCTTTTTCTGTAAATTTACAGCTTAAATCTTTTAAATTCTGAGTTTTTTTCTCAGAATATTACCACTCTCTCCTAAGTCCGTAACATTATTTTATTTCCTACAATGGCCTTAGAACGCCGTTGAGGCAGAAGCGACTTGCGTTTGCCAACATCAAGCTGACAAGACACTCTGTGGTAGCCTGGTCCTTCCAGACTCTGGTCCATTTCATTTGTACAGAGAGTCTGGTCTCTCTCCATTGACAAGTGTTAACTTCCTTGAAGGCGGGTACTCTGTTGAAGTTTAAAACTATTGGATCTGCCCAGAGCCACTCTGGATCTGCCATAGCCAATCGCTAACGTTTGGTCGTGACGTATGTCATGCGCATGTGCAACAAGAGGGGAGGACGACAACAACTATCGGCTTATATTTAGCATTAGCATCGCTAGCGTTAGCCTTAGCCAACTCCTTCACCACTAACAGAGCGAGCTGGAAAATCAAACTTTTCCCGAACCCCGTGGGGAGGAGGGCCACAACATCACGGCCACCAACACAACTCAGCAAAGATTGTTCTTGCTCGGGCTTTATCTTCTGGATATTCGGCAGCGTTGCTGCCACAACGGACCGTATGGCTTCGCTCGCATCTTTCTAGCGCACGTCCTCAACGTCGTCGTTCTCAGCCGCTCCCTCTGTTCGCTGATTGGACCGACAAATATTTGACCGGAGAAAACCCAAGAATATACCGCAAACCCAGACGGAGTACTGAAGGGAAATGAAAATTGAGCGGAAGTAAGTAGGAGGGCGGAGCCAGGCTAACTCTGCGGCAGATAAAGTTTCTGATCTTTCTGGAGTGGTTTACTGGTCTGGCCCACTTGAGATCAGATTAGGGGAATGTGGCCCATGAGCTAAAAATGAGTTTGACACCCCTGAAATACATGGATATCGATATTGTAGGGTTGACTATTGGTGCTTTCACAAAATATTAACACAATGAGATTTTAGATAAATAATCATCAGTAATGTGGATACAATGACTAAGTGTTAAAGGCAAATACTAGAACAGTCTGGTAAGTTCAGAAAAATACATCACTTCACTGTAATGCAGCCTGTAAAAGCATGATAAGACAACACTTGTCATATCACAATATTACGATATCCAAAATCTGAGAAGATATCTAGCCTCATATATGGATGTGGATACAATATCCATTTATTGCCCCGCCCGACTACACTGCCAACAGCTGCTGTTTAGTGTCGCCAGTCACGCTGCAGGACAGTTTGGTATCAACACACAACTGGAGGAGATGGGAATATTTATATTATATATTTTGTAAAAGATAAAGACCATATACTGTTTAAACTGCCAATGTTTGATTCATGTCAAGTTTATTTTCAATAAAAGATTGAAATGACTGTTTACTGTGGTTTTCTTTCACTTCAAAAAGATGTTTGAGTCGGAGTCTTTACTACGAGACAGCAGCTGCTGCTAGGAAACGGTGGACTGTTATACTATATAGCACTTTATTATGACATTTTTGTACATTTCATGAAATACTATACGATTACTTTGATGACTTTTTAATGACATGCTACTCTATGAATATTTAGACCTTTTATGACATACTATACTATGACTTTTTGATCAGAAAGGTTTTTATTGCCAAGTAGGTTCACACCTACAGTACAAAGAATTTGGTGCATAACAATAAACAGTGCAAAGGTCCAGATAGATAATAGAAATTTATAATAGAAATTATGAAACATAAAACTCAGTAATAATATACATAGGTTTTACATACTATGCTATGACATTTTCTTCTGACATACTATACAGTAAAACTTAGTATGACATGCTGTATTATGGACTGTTTTTAGACATCGTTTATGACACACTGTACCACAACCAGGAAGGTTTTTGTCTTCTTTGGTGCATGACAATAAACAGTGCAAACATCATGAGACATAATAGAAAATAGAAACATTTACAATAAAAAATGTGAAAATACAAAAGGGAATACTTCAAAACATGTTCAATTTTTACATACTATACTTTGACACTTTTTATGACATACTTTGTAAGGGATACTGTAGAGCGAGCGGGTCATTAATATTGCAATTGCAAAGATTTTTCATTTCATTTTGTTTTAATTCACAAAAATGACCCGCTCGCTCTACATGATCTCGTTTTTTTTTACCAAAGAAATCAATAATGTGATACGAGATATGAATTTAATAATAACTGTATTAATTTTAAAAATGGTTATCAGAACTGCATCCATGGCAACAGTCTGTTATTCAGAACGCTGTAATTGACCAATCAGAATCAAGTATTCAACAAATGTGTAATTAACTACCATATATCTATGACATACTATCTGATTGTTTATGACATACTATGGCATTTTTTACATAAACATACAAAACTATTATATTTTATGACATACTATATTATGAAATGTTTCTGAAATTGTTGATGACATACTATACATTTTAAGTTCCATTTCAGTTAGAGTCATTTGTTTTTCGAGCAGTCGAGGCGGCGTCACAGGAAGTTCATGTGTGTAAATATGATTTCTGGCATTTTAACCCTCCTAACCCCCAAACCCTCTGGCTGGTTAGAAAAAGCATGTTTTGTTTAAAAGAATGCCAAAGAAAAACCACTTTACCCTAGAAAGACCCTGAAAAAAACAACACATTCTCACTCCCATCTCGTAAAATATGGGTGCTTGGTCAGGTACCTTTATCGTTATTGACGCTAAAAGTCTCCTTTAGCGTTATATAACGCTTAGTCGGGACTATTGGCGTCCCTTTTGACGCCGTTACGTTAAGGAAATGCTCGTGGGTGGGCTTACTTTTCCGTGACTCGAGGGAATAACGGGATGGTTAAAGAAGAAAGCGGCTTCCGTGACACGAGGCAATAACGACCAACCTCCCTACGCGGAATTTCCCCCATACATAGTACTCGCTAAACCCCATGTAGCTGCTGCTCTCTCTGGTACGTTCTAAAAACACGCTGAAGGGCGCTTTTTTTGTCGCTTCAGACGCTGACAGCCACTGTCCAAAAACTGTCCGTATTTTACGAGTTCAGAGTGAGAATGGGTTGAAAAAAAAAACGAATTGTTCGTAGGATTATCAAACTTCCGACGGTCCCTGAATGTGCCTCGTTGACAGCGCTGCCATTAAAAAAACCTACAAAGTTAGGCCAAAAAAACCACGTACCCAATGCAAAACTAGTAACTAAAGCTGTTACATTCCACCACTGGTGTTACCTTTTTTTAAAAGTAACTCATTTTTTTTCTTCTTGTATTGTATATACATGTGTTCCCTTAGGGAAATGGGTTATTATCTGATTCAATAGTTTTTTTTTCTATTTTTGTAAATAAATGATCAAATACATAACTTTTACGTTTTTCATTTTTGTTTTGTTTATGCCATTATAACTTATAACTTAACTTATAACTGTTATACTGCTCAAAGGCATTTAGGAGATATTCCTACTTCTGGCCATGGTTGTGCTTGTTACTTTGTGATGCTAAACTTGCAGAAAGAGTGAGAAATGAGCTCACAGTGAGTAATAATGTGACAGGAGCAAAAAAAAAAACACAGCTGGATTTCTGAGGACTGTGGTTATCTGCTCCTCAGATCTCTGCAGGGTGAATCCAGACAGCTAGCTAGACTATCTGATCCTCTGCAGCACTGTGGAGGAAGGTCTGGCAATGCGAGGACAATATCATTTATTTTGTCATGTGAAGTCTGTCAGCCTATTTCCAGTGACCTGTACTGTTGCTAAACCAAAATCGTGTTTCCTTGTCATGGCTGTTGATATTTCTTCATCTTTTGTGCTATATGTGTAATTGTTTAACTTATGTGTGTACCTTTCTTTTCTTTTTTTTCCAGAGCAGCTGCTCGGGAACGCAAAGTGAATTTCAGTGTAGACTGATAATAAAGCTGTATTGTTTCTGACATCGTACTACACTGCCAACAGCTGCTTGGAGGTGAGTGGATGAAAATATTTACAAAAAGTATTTTTTAAAAGATGAAGACCCTATACTGTTTAAACTGCCAATGCCGAAAAGTAATGCTGCATAGCTCTCCCTTTGCTCCTCCCGGCTAAAGACAGCAATCTGTAATCGTTTGTTCAATCACTTGGGAGAGATTGGGGAGAGAAAAAAAGGGCAACATAGACAAAGCGATTGAATGCATGAGCTGGGTGTGTGGGAGTTCCTGTGTGTGTTTGTGATGGTGTGCAGAGGTAGAAGGAGCTGATGAGCGTTATGGCGTGCTGAGAATAGCCCTCAGAGGAACACTGCAAAGTGTGACAGGGCCCAAGCGAGTTTATTTTTTTTCTTTACTTCCATTTAAACATCGAACACTTTTTACACTTAGAGGAGCAACAAAAACAAATCCACCTCCCAGTAGTTAGTTTCCTCGAGTCCTCTTCAGTCTGCAAGGAAACAAAGAAAAGTTCAGCACTTACGCTTTTTTTTTAATGTTAACTCACCTTGTTCGTCACGTCAGCATCATTTCAGCGTGTGCTGCTTCATGCTTCAGGGTTTTAGCTCCAAATCTATTTTTTCTAATTCTATTTTTTTTATAGAACTGAATATCTGTATTTGTCTCTGTTCACACATTCAGTGTGAGGACTTCCTCCTCACAAGTTTGTAGCACAAGAAGTTATCTCAAACTGACCAGGTTCCTGTTTCTTAAGAAGGCGGCACGCTATTCAGAAACATAAAGATAGCTTAAAACCACATTTAAAGAACGTGACTACAATCTTCTCTGTATTCTGCCACTGTGAAAATATTTCCTCTGCTGTACAATGAAGTTCTTACCCAGTCAAGTTAAAGTCTGAAGCTACTGTTTCCTGTTTTGGAGTTTCTATGAGTTTTACATGTTCAGGTGCATCTGTTATGTGTGTGTGTGTGTGTGTGTGTGTGTGTGTGTGTGTGTTTCCTGTAGTCTCACCGTTGGGTTTCCTGGCCCTCTTCCTGCAGAAAATCAGAGCAGCCGCTGATAATACGATGACCAAGACGACCAGAGGGAGACGCACATACAGCACCAGCTCTGTGGTTGTTTCAGCAGAAGAACACGTTGGTTTTACACTTCTCTGGAATATGATGGTATACGTTACTACTGTTAATTAAAGAACATCTCCAGACATGGATGTTCCCAACGGTACAGCTGCCTCGCTGCACAGCGCCCCCGACATACACACTCGCAGAACAACATCAGCAACAGGAGCCCTGATGTCCAAACCAACAATAAATTGTGTTTTTATAGATGCACTTTGCAGCCTGCACATACAACTGATTATCAACTCTAAATATACAACCATCTTCCTCAGGGTAGCTTCATTAGAATTAAGAAAAGAGACAAAACTCAGACAATAAATAAAAAAGAGCTGTGGACACCACGGCGGGTGCAACAAGTATTATTAGGCTACATAAACTAAATGTACCTGGAGCTGTGTGTTTCTGTGGAGGCTGCTCGCTGGCTTCAGGGGAGGCTGATGAAGGTGTGGAGCTTAAACTCTGTGATGTCATCAGTGTGGAGTCTGATGGGACTGATGGTGAAGAAGGTCTGAGAGGAGAGGTTGGAGCTGTGAAACATTAAAAACACAATGAAACAGTCAGATAGTGATTGTAGAGATCCAAAGAAGTGGTGATGATCAGATGCTCCCTGCAGAGAACTCTGTGCTAACATCCATGTGTTTTAATCACACAGCTAAATGCAGAAGGTCATCAATGGGTTTGGTGCAACAAGATTCCAATCAGCTGCAGTGTGGGACCGTCTGAGTTCATCACATATTTTACACATCAACTGTTAAAGGAGCATTTATCAGAGTTCACAATGATGAAAATATGCAGCTCTAAATACAACTGTTAGACTAAACATGTTGAGTTATTTGAAACATCAGCAGCTGTCAGTGAACAGTTAATAACATGACTCTCAGTAGAAACTCACCATCTGTAACTTGGATCTCAATCTCCTGGTATGATGATGGGAATAAAGATCTGTCTAAACCACATCTGTACCGTCCTGAGTCAGACTGAGTCAGGTTTCTGATGCTCACATACAGAACTGTCTCAGAAAACATTGAATTTTTATGTTCGATGCTGTATCTGCCTCTCTGAGCTGTGTCCTCTTCTGTGTCAATGAGAATGTCTCCATCTTTACATTTATTCTTACAGAAGATTCTCCTCTTTCCAGAGAAAGTGAAGGAGCATCTAACTGTGATGTTTCCTCCTTCAGTTCCTGTACTCTTGATGATTTCTGCATTGATGAGACCAATGTTTCCATCCTGCATTGCTGTCGACCAAGAATAAAAAAAACTCAAAAAGCGATGAAGTGATTCAGTCAACAATAATGAAACACATTGAAACATTATAATAGAATAAAATGTCTACATGCAATGTCAAAATAATAAAAAGAATTAAAAAGAAGACTGTAGTTTTGAAAATGCTGTTAGACTGTTTAGCTGTACCTTCCAGGTTTCTCTGTGTTTCTCCTCTGTAAGATGACATTCATTCATTTAAAATGAAGTAGTTTATTAGGTAGTTTCCTTTTTTGTGATCAATTTCTTTTTAAACCAAAGTGTTGGGATGGGTTACAAGTTTGTTGAGCCTCACAGAAAATCAATGAGTGTCATCTCATCTCATTATTAAAAGAAAACATAAAGTCAGAGTCTGTACTGGTGAGTTGATCGCATTCCTTCCTCTTTCCTCCCTTCCTCTCTCTCTGTGAACCTCTCCAGGTTTAGATCTGTAGTTTCCTGTGATGTGAAGCTACAACAAACTGTAGTCAGGGGGAAGCAGCAGAACTATTTCCTCTGTTACAGTTATAATACAACATTAATAACTGCAGGGCATTGGGTTGCTCAGAAAACAAGTACAGCAGAACAACAGGCACAGGTCCAAAGTGAATTAGATTAATAATCAATAAAAAGTTAACTAATACCCAACAGTATGTAAAGTATTTAAAATGAGCTCCACCTTTACCAGCTGTGATATTAAAGTGAAAAACACATGAATGCATAAATAATTATAATATTATAATCTGCATTATTCTGAAATGGGCCATAGTGCATAGTGAGAACTTTCACTTTTGGTACCTTAAGTACATTTTGATGATAATACTCAATTTATTCACGCTGTATTTCTACTGTTATTCAGAGTAAAAGGTGTAAGTATGACTGTCACCACTCATCACTTCCTGTTTAACCACAGTTGTTGTTTGGGTTAACAACAGATGTGTTGTGACAGAGTCCACTCATGAGAAACTGTTTCCCTTCTGCTGCAAAGTTGAACTGAGCGACTGTAGATAAAGAAAGAAGATAAAGAAACAGAACGCAGTAAAAAGAGACAGAATGATAGAACCAGAAGCTGAGTTTACTCACCGAGGAAGAAGAAGCAGATCAGAGACTGACAGACGTTCATGTTGGAGGATCTGATGGTTTAACGCTGCCTCTCTTTCTTCTTCACTGGTAAACCAGGAACTGTTCACTTCTCTAAATTATAAATGATAAATGATCACTCTCTACTCTCCTCCCTTCTTTGAGTGTTTCTGGTTCCTGGTTGGAACTGAAAGAGGCATTAATGTCATGTTTCTGTCTACACTGCTAAAACGCACAGAGATTCCTCGATTTATAGTAAAAAAAATGTCCATATTTTTTAAAGTGCCCATATTATGCTCATTTTCAGGTTCATAATTGTATTTTAAGGTTGTACCAGAATAGGTTTATATGGTTTAATTTTCAAAAAACACCATATTTTTGTTGTACTGCACAGCTCTCTCTCACTGCTGCAGATCCTCTTTTCACCTGGTCTCTGTTTTAGCTACAGAGTGAGACCTCTTTTCTTCTTCTTCTTCTTCTGTACTATCTTTGATTGCACTCACACATGCTCAGTAGCTCAGATGTAGATCATGTCAGCTAGCTAGCTCCATAGACAGTAAAAGAAAGGCTGTTTCTCCAACTTCAGTCAGTTACGAGGCAGGATTAGCTGGGAGACTTCTAAATGAGGGTGCACATGTAAGTAGTTCTTCAGTAGATTATGATGAACTTGTGTGTGTTGTAGCAGTGCTTTGCTATTGAGAACGAGGTAGCTAACGGTTGCGGTTAGCCAGCTCGTTTCGGCTTGTGACATCACAAGCCGTGCTGATTTTGAACAGCTCACCCAGAGACTGAAGGCAGGACACATTCAGAAACCGTATCTCACTCAGAACAGCATGGCTGGGTTTTTTTCAAAGTTGGTATGCGTGTGGAAGCACCAGAGACACAAAAGAACACCCCAAATCCCAGAAAAAGTGTTTTTTTCATAATATGGGCACTTTAATACGTTTTGCCATTTTGTCTTTTTTCATTAATGAAAAGACACTGCAGTCCTGCCTACCTGGAAATCTGAACATTTTAGCTCACGGGGATTTCTCTGAAATACGTTTACCTCATTCTTTTAAATCAATATTCATGACATTATAGATATGACAGGAAATATGGAAAAGCATAATAGTTGATCTTGAATGAGTTTTTGTATTTTCTGAACAGATTAAGGCAGACTGATGCAGTAGAATAAAAGAAAAAATGTTTAACGCAGCACAGGCTGATGTGTTGATGTGTCTTTTTCTTTCAAAATTATTTTGTATTCAAGAAAAATATAATTCATGTAACATATTCATACTTTAAAGCATAACAAGAGGATGAACTATTAAAAGTTCTTCCTGTCTGTAGAAATGGTTCAGTCATTTCTTCCCACATTTCATCTGAAAACACTAACCAATAAAATACAACTCAATAAGAAGCATTGACAATTCTAATAAAGTTGTGAGATGATAGCAGTAGATTTTGGAACTGTATTTAGTCTTCAGTCTGTTTATAGAGTCATCTTAACAACAATACATTGTCTGCTCTGTTATCTCTTATTTCATCTTTAGTTTTTATCTGCAGTCTTCTTGCGACTGTCTGAATTCTTCATCTTATTTAGATTCCTTAGCTTCTGCTTTTATTTATTTTTGTTTACATCCTGGTGTCTGATTATTGTCATTTACTCTCTTTATGTTGTTATATGGTTCCCTATATGGTTTTTTATTGCTCTTCATTTGACCTTTACATGAACTGAAATTTGTATATTCATCTCAATTAACTATTTGCATAATGCTCTGATGGTTTTGCTCATTTTTTAAGTATTAAATGCAAACTGTTTGCTGGTTCCACCTTCTCTAATGGGACGATGTTATGGTTTTGTTTGTCATAACTGAGATTAAACTGAATATGTTGGGGTTTTGGGCTGTTGGTTAGACAAAACAAGACATCTGAAGGCATCATGTTGGGCTGTGGGAAAATATAACAGACATCTATCACTAATCTCTGATATTTTATAGACAAAACATTTAAGCAATTAATTGTGAAAATAAATATTACATTTAAAATCAATAATAAAACTAATCATTAAGTTGCAGCTTTAAATAACACTCTTTATAATAGTTTCGACCAAATAAGTTCAACATGGTGAAAACACCGAAGACATGCGTACTGATTTCCAAGAAAAAACATGTTTCAATTTCAGTCTGACTTGAGGTTAATAATGTATCAGGATATAATTGAGTGCTGATATCTGTGAGTACTGCTGCATCACCACCTGGTGGAGCCATTGACCAAAAACACACAGGAACTATTTGCTGCCTTTTTTAGGGCTTTATGTGGACCAAACTGTAAGTGAGAAGACTATATGAGACATGGAATAATACAGTCAAAGATATTTGACTTTTTCTAAATAAAAGCATGAAAACAAACTCTACATGTCTGGCCCTTGATGCGATTCTCCTTTTCCAGTGTGGCCATTAGTGAAGTTGAGTTTGACACCCCTGGACTAGAAGTGATGCCAACGCCGACCTCATGTCTGTCTCATTCACTCCTTGCCTGTGTTCTTCTCCACTAAGACATATTGTCAAACAAACATTATGTAATTGATTTTCCATATTAGTTTTTCCATATTAATAATATCATGAAATGAATCGTTGGTATCAAGTGGCTCCCCTACGCTTCCACCTAATGTTAGCCCTACCTGTTGCCTTCTCCTGTCTTTCCTGATCCACCATCCTCACACCTGAATGAAATGAACTCACTGTTAAATATAGCAGCCTAAATTCAATTCTTAAATCAGCCTAGTGATGGCATCAGATAAGACAACTATTATGCAGTAAGGTTGTGCTGCTGTTGAAATTACATTAACATTTTGGATTTTAAAAAGTACAAATATGGAGAGCCACATTACAGCTTCCTTGTCACCCAACAGATGGAACTATAGCCTGTATATATCTGACAGCTAATGGTAAAATAAAATCTATGCATGATTCCATAGTACCAGAGTTATTGCATTATTTATGTTTTCCAGATTATTGTCATCTATTGTACATGCTACCTTATATTTTCCAGTTTTCAGCTCAGCAACCTCGGTTTTGCATATTCTAAGCTAGCCGTAAACCCCCATTTGGCTGCTACATTCCCAGTGTTAGCAAACGCTAGCTCGTCTGTTAACATGAATATTTGCAAGCCTCCAAGCACAGACGTCACACTTTAAATCCTACCTGTTGCCTTTCACCATCCACTTATTTAACTGCTGTCCATCCCTTGACATGCTGTCTCCATTTCCCCCCTCCTCTTTCTATTTTTAGCCCCCGACAGCTTTTTTGCTTTATCCATCTTTTTCCATAGACGACAACTCACTACTGTACCTGCCTGCTCATTACGAATCATAGTATGGCCACGCCAAGACCCGCACTACACTGAAGAGTAATAACTATTGGTCTAAATCACATAGTGAAGACAAGACACTAAGCTCCAGTGATTTTATTACTAACGTTTTCAACCACTCTTGGTCGTTCTCAAAGCTCTGGTTCTTACTAAAGAAGGGAGGAGAGTAGAGGGGAGTGTGATGTGTTTGGAGGAGGACTCCATCATTTAGAGAAGTGAACAGTTCCTGGTTTACCAGTGAAGAAGAAAGAGAAACAGCATTAAACCATCAGATCCTCCAACATGAACGTCAGTGTCAGTCTTTAGTCTATATCCACCACCTTCCACTTCCGGGATTGCCCCATTGCCGCCTGAAATTCTGCAGTATGTCCTTTTTTCGACCGGATTTTCGTTACCTTCCTCTTTCTTTGTGTTGGCGTTCTGAACTCTGGTGGATTTATGAGGACTATGTTTAACTGCTCCTCAGATCTCTGCAGGGTAAATCCAGACAGCTAGCTAGACTATCTGTCCAATCTGAGTTTTCTGTTTCACGACTAAAACAACTTTTGAACGTACACATGTTCCACCAAAACAAGTTCCTTCCAGAGGCTATTTTCCAGCAGCACCGGGGCTCCGTCTGTGCTGTGTGGACTAGCAAGACCTTCCTCCGCAGTGGTTCTATCATTCTGTCTTTTTTTATGTTTCTTCATCATCTGTCTTTATCTACAGTCACTCAGTTCAACTTTGCAGCAGAAGGAAACAGTTACTACTACAGTTACAACAGTAAGTTGTTAATTGATTAGTCGACAGAAAATGTATCTGCAACTAATCCACTGATGGTTTTGGTAAAAGGAAAAATACCAAATGTTTGGTTCCAGCTTCTAAAATGTGAGGATTTTATGGTTGTGTTTGTCATAAATGAGATTAAACTGAATTTTTGGAGGTTTCGGACTGTTGCTGGGACAAAACAAGATATCTGAAGGCAGGTGATTTCAGTTCTTCTGGCTGATTCATCTCTGATCAGGTTGAAGTTGGGCTTTGATGGGAGTTTATTAGTTCATAAATCTTTTCTACCAATAAGAGTGGTAAAGCTGTCATTTGTCCCGCCCTAACAGGTCCAACAGAGCTAACAGGAGACTCAGGAAGATGTCAATCAATCAGTCTCAACACACCCACACAGTCCTGGGGTACGTTTAATCTCAAAACGGCGGTTGAACGACATGTTTCCTCAGAATGGTGTGCACCTTTATGAAACGGTGTGCAACTGCTTTGAAATATGTTTTCTCTCGTTTGTTGGGTGTGTCTCTAGTTTAGTGGCTGTGTCACAGGTGAGACCCAATCAGCAGAGACGTGTCTGTAAACTCGTGGTAATAATAAGGCACAGCGCTTGAGCACACAACAGGGTGTTCAACGCATCCCCTTTTCAGTTTAAAAAAAAAACAAGTTGTTACGTTTTGTCGGGGCTGAACGTGGCCCTGGGAAGAGGTCTGATCAGACAGCTTAACTCAAAACACTTGTGTATCTGTTCAGGGCCTTTAAAGCTATAGAGCGTAGTTTTGTCTCCCCCATGAGGAATTCTAAGTAATGACAACAAAACTGTCGGCGCATGATACGAGCCTTCCATGATCGCGCACCACCTCCACCCCTCCTCCACACAGTTGCTAGTAGCCAAGGAGGACACGGAGGATTTATTAAACACAGCCATACTGAGAAATACAGAGAGAGTTTTGTGGAGCTGATAGTCTTAATTAGCTTTGTATAAACTCATTTGGCAATGGCTTGGATGTAACGGACGTTCATTATTATAAAATAGTTACGCACTACAGCTTTAACTCTATGTAATTCAGTCCCGCTGTATCACCACCAGATGAAGCCATTGAGCAACTCCCAAATCATTCATTCATACATCTATTATTTCATTGTGTTAATTTATTTTATTTTACATTAGTGGATTACAGTATGAAGGCTTTTTTTCCACATCAACCTGCACAGTAATACATCCAGATAGTGAAGACAAGACACTAAGCTCCAGTGATTTTATTACTAACGTTTTCAACCACACTTATTCTCAGGTCTTGTTTCTTGTGGTCAAACCGTTGGTAATAAAATTAATTAAATGAATGTTTAACGCTCAAAATGTTCAGACCCCCTAGATCATAAGTGATTTGATCTGGAAACAAAACCTTGGCCTTTGGGTTGCCAGGCCAGTTCTGATTAGGCCAAGTGTTGGTGCCATCTAACAAAAATCTACAAACTGGCCAGCTAAAATCAACAAACACTGGCTATTAAGAAGTTGGCCAAGCCAATCGCTGTTTTGCATTGCATTAAGTTTATTTAAATGGGTCCAGGCTAAGCCCCGAACCTCCTCAAGTCCTAGAAACGCTTCTGGTTGGTAATAAAATCCTTCATTGCCATGAGGAGCAGCCAGGCTTCGCTGTGCATTCAGCAGAAACTCTTGCTGACATCATCATTGGTGTTGTATCTAAGAGAGAGTAGAGTAGATGTGGTCCGGATCCCTGGAGGCTGGGTCCAGTCTCTGGTAGGTGGAGTCTGCACGGGTGGAGAGTGGAGGGCAGTTCACACAGATGTGTTCAATCTGAACACAAAAATACAATAAAAAAAAACAAACAGAAACATCAATTTAACCACACATCTCAAATACTGTGGCACCACGTCTGGATATGTAATTGTGTGATGTGAAAGCAGAAGTTGTCAACATTAAACACATTAGCACGTCAAGCTTGAGCTACCACCTACGAGCTAATTAACGTGACTCAGGTCGATGCTACCCACTAGCATGCTACCCACTCAGGCAAAGCACTATTTTGGAGAGTGCTACTTGCCGACCTGTGGATGAAACCAAATCCCAAAAAATTACTACAGCTCTTGTGAAATGGGTGACAACTAACTGCAGACCTGTCAGCATCGTAGAGGACTCGGGTCTTAAAGACGTGCTACGGTTGGCATGTTCTAACCCGTCTTATACACTGCCGTCGAGGGGGACAGTAGTTTCACGCACACACAGCCTGTACGACACGGAGAAAGCAGCCACACTGGAACTGCTGCAAGGTGCTGCAAATGCTGTCTCATTAACCGGTGATCACTGGACGTCAGTGAGTAATCAACATTATTTAGGAGTTACTAAACACTATATTGACTCTGGTAAGGATAGGTTTTTTTAGTTAGGTACTTGGAGGAATTGTGCAATAATGACAGATTCACACATTTTTCTTTTGTTTACAGTAAATAAATACTAAACACATACAAATCTTAAAGTCAAGTTCATAAAGTAACTTTCTTTGCATTAATTTGATTCCCAATCAAGATCCACTGGTAAGAATGGCTTTCCATTGTTAATATATACTTAAAAAGAGTTCTGAAATGCAAAATAATAGAATTTAATCATGTGATGAAATATGCGATTAACTAACTTACTTCAGCGATTAAGTGCGATTAAAAAAATGAATCGTCTGACAGCCCTACTATTAATTCATTACAGCTGTTGTGACACCCAGCTGACCACAGCTGTTTGTTGGTGAAGAGCAAACATATCTCATATTGGATGTTTTTAGCACAGTGGAATAAGCTGCAAGTTTAATATTCACTCTGATTTTGGCTCAGTTTTCATCTTAAAAAACTTCTGAAGAAAATATTGGTTCTTTAGAGGATACATGTTCCACTATGTTTACCAGCCTCTAACTGTGTCTGTCTGCTGTTTGTTTTATTCAGGTGGAACGAAACATGTCTCCAAATGGATCAGCATGTTCGCTTTATTATATATATATATATATATGATATGCTGGATTAAAAAAAAACTAAAAAAGCAACTGTGCACTGATAATAATGTCCAAGGGGTGTTCACAACTTGTTTCGAGACCCCAGGGTAACAAACATGTATCTATTTCAGACTTTAGTGGAGCATCACTGCACAAATAAAATGTTTAAGATGCTAAATATTCACGCCTTTCCACTCTGAGCCTCTCAGACAACATGCACTTACTTTATTTATTACTATTGGTATTGCACATCCACATACTTGAATTTAACGTCTGGGATTGTAGTTTTACAGAACATGTTTTGCAAACTATGCGATTCAACTGTTGTGTTTCCTTTCCTTCTCACAGTGCTTCAGCAGCCATATTAAAAGCTAACAGTGAGAGTTAACAAAGATAGATGAGATAAAGAAATCACCTCAGTCCTGCTGATGTCTGTGTTTTCTCTCTTGTTTGAACCTGAGGAAAAGACAAAGTATTTCTCTATGTTTTGAATGAGTAATTATTAAAACGGTGCAGATAATACTGAAAGATAACTCACCATCAGAGTGCTTAGTCCTCTTTTTGTAGAAGAACAGCAGAACAGCAGCCAGCAGCAGCAGCACCACCACCACCACAGGGACACACACACCCAAAACCAGGGGGAGAGGAGAGAGAGAGAGAGAGAGAGAGAGAGAGAGAGACCAACAGTAAATCAAAAGAGCTGCATGGACACCAAGGCGGCTGCAACAAGTATTATTAACGCTGTCTGGTAAACATCACCATGGCAACAACACTGATGCATTAACAATATAAACTCCACTCCAGTGCTGTAGTACTCAAGACCAAGACCGGTCCAGAGACCCTTTTTAAAGGTCTCGGTCTCGTTTTGGAATCGACAGCATTCTTACTTGGTTTTGTATCTCTCGGTTAAGGGCACTCTGGATTTTATTTCAAGACTGGTCAAGACCCCAACTGCAGGGATATTGCTAAATTGCCTGTGTATTGTCTGATTCATGCATTAACATCATTACTGTGATTGGATGTAATACTTCCTGCTTCAAATGCAACCAATAACTTGACTCATTTCTAATTTAAAACGTGCTACTGTTAACCCCTTCTCCCCAGCCCCCCTTAACACTCACTCCATGTCATCAGTGTGGAGTCTGATGGGACTGATGGTGAAGAAGGTCTGAGAGGAGAGGTTGGAGCTGTGAAACATTAAAAAACACAATGAAACAGTCAGATAGTGATTGTAGAGATCCAAAGAAGTGGTGATGATCAGATGCTCCCTGCAGAGAACTCTGTGCTAACATCCATGTGTTTTAATCACACAGCTAAATGCAGAAGGTCATCAATGGGTTTGGTGCAACAAGATTCCAATCAGCTGCAGTGTGGGACCGTCTGAGTTCATCACATATTTTACACATCAACTGTTAAAGGAGCATTTATCAGAGTTCACAATGATGAAAATATGCAGCTCTAAATACAACTGTTAGACTATTCAATTCATCCATCCATCCATCCATCCGTCTTCATCCGCTTATCCGGGGTCGGGTCGCGGGGGTAGCAGCTCCAGCAGGGGACCCCAAACTTCCCTTTCCCGGGCCACATTAACCAGCTCCGACTGGGGGATCCCGAGGCGTTCCCAGGCCAGGTTAGAGATATAATCCCTCCACCTAGTCCTGGGTCTCCCCCGAGGCCTCCTCCCAGCTGGACGTGCCTGGAACACCTCCCTAGGGAGGCGCCCAGGGGGCATCCTTACCAGATGCCCGAACCACCTCAACTGGCTCCTTTCGACGCAAAGGAGCAGCGGCTCTACTCCAAGCTCCTCACGGATAACTGAGCTTCTCACCCTATCTCTAAGGGAGACGCCAGCTACCCTCCTGAGGAAACCCATTTCGGCCGCTTGTACCCTGGATCTTGTTCTTTCGGTCATGACCCAGCCTTCATGACCATAGGTGAGGGTAGGAACAAAAAACTGACCGGTAGATTGAGAGCTTTGCCTTCTGGCTCAGCTCTCTTTTCGTCTAGCGGTGCGATAAATTGAATGTAATACCGCACCTGCTGTGCCGATTCTCCGACCAATCTCCCGCTCCATTGTCCCCTCACTCGCGAACAAGACCCCAAGGTACTTGAACTCCTTCACTTGGGGTAAGGACTCATTCCCTACCTGGAGAAGGCACTCCATCGGTTTCCTGCTGAGAACCATGGCCTCCGATTTAGAGGTGCTGATCCTCATCCCAGCCGCTTCACACTCGGCTGCGAACCGATCCAGTGAGTGCTGAAGGTCACAGGCCGATGATGCCATCAGGACCACATCATCTGCAAAAAGCAGCGATGAGATCCCCAGCCCACCGAACTGCAACCCCTCTCCACCCCGACTACGCCTCGATATCCTGTCCATAAATACTACAAACAGGATTGGTGACAAAGCGCAGACCTGGCGGAGGCCAACTCTCACCTGAAACGAGTCCGACTTACTGCCGAGAACCCGGACACAGCTCTCGCTTTGGTCGTATTCAATTCAATTCAATTTTATTTATAGTATCAAATCATAACAAGAGTTATCTCAAGACACTTTACAGATAGAGTAGGTCGAGACCACACTCTATAATTTACAAAGACCCAACAATTCCAGTAATTCCCCCAAGAGCAAGCATTTAGTGCGACAGTGGGGATGAAAAACTCCCTTTTAGGGAGAAACCTCGGACAGACCCAGGCTCTTGGTAGGCGGTGTCTGCCGGTTGAGGGTGTGATGAACAGTGGCAATAATAGTCACAATAAAGATAATGGAACAGTGACAAGAAATAGTAGTCGTAGTAGTTTGTGGCATAGCAGGGCACTGCAGGGCATTACAGGATGTAGCGTGGCACAGCAGAGCATAGCAAGATGTAGCAGGATGCAGCAGGACGCAGCAGGGCACTGCAGGGCACCGCAGAGCGTAGCAGGGAGTGCAGCAGGACCACGGCGACAGCTGCAACCATGATTTTGGTGCCACCCTAATCCAAGGAAACATGCTGGATGAAAAAAAAACATAAGGACTCCGGGGATTAAGCTCCCCAGAGCTAGGTTAGTAACAAGCATTTCTGGGACATGGATGCACACAAATGGAAAGAGAGAGGAGAGAGAAGCTCAGTGTGTCAAAGGAAGTCCCCCAGCAGTCTAAAACTATAACTCCAGATTTCCACTGAATGCAGAACGTCTGTGGACCGTCAATGCCCACTAGGTCCGGATTTGTTGTCTGCGGCTGTAGTCACGAGGACTCACAATATCTCGCAAATTCACGTAGAATAGAACCACAAAACCAACAACAGTTTGTTTCCACCCAGAAGAGTAGAGGGGAAACAACTTTGTGCTGTGTTTTCAAGGTGTAGTGCAGGGAAATATGATCCGCTGTGAGCACGGTGTATTTTATTTTGAAAATTAACCGGATGTTTATTTTGTTTCTGTGCTTTGTTTATCTGCCGTGTGCTGAATTGCTGCGGAGCTCTCCGGCGTCCGGCAAAAATAGAATCTGCTCCAGAGGGCTGCGGACCGCCGGAGCTGGTACGCAGTCAGAACGCAGCCGTTCTGCAGTCAGTGGAAATACACACATTGACTTTAATGGAAACCTAATGACTCCGCCGCCGTTCCACAGCCGTTCCACAGCCGTTCCGCAGCCGTTCCGCAGCCAGTGGAAATTGGGGTTAACAGCATAACTAAAAAAGACAGGTTAAGGAGAGGAGCCTGGTCGCGCTAGAACTCTCCCCAACCAGATTGGGCTGTACTGGCCTGCCTCCCTCTATTTTTATTATATGGTAAATGAACATGCCGACTATGAAGAGAGCAGGTGGGCCGGGTTAGGCGAAGTGAACAGTTAATAACATGACTCTCAGTAGAAACTCACCATCTGTAACTTGGATCTCAATCTCCTGGTATGATGATGGGAATAAAGATCTGACCAAACCACATCTGTACCATCCTGAGTCAGACTTAGTCAGGTTTCTGATGCTCACATACATAACTGTCTCAGAAAATATTGAATTTTTATATTCGATGCTGTATCTGCCTCTCTGAGCTGTGTCCTCTTCTGTCTCAATGAGAATGTCTCCATCTTTGCATTCATCCTTACAGAAGATTCTCCTCTTTCCAGAGAAAGTGAAGGAGCATCTAACTGTGATGTTTCCACCTTCAGTTCCTGTAATCTCGATGATTTCTGCATTGATGAGACCAATGTTTCCATCCTGCAGTGCTGTTAAAAAGATGAACAATCAATAGTTACTATCTGTACTTCCTGTAAGATGTTGCAGTCTGATTTGTTTCACATTTCCATAAATCATACATAGATCCCCACAGTCATACTGGGAGCTGCCCAGTTCAACCAGTCTGTGACTGAGGGGTAACAGTTTAAAACAACAGAGGTCTGGATTCTTTCAGATTTCAAGCATTAAAATAATCTCACAGTCTGACTCTGATTTAATGTTCCACCAAGAACTAAAACAACTCAAAAAGCGATGAAGTGATTCAGTCAACAATAATGAAACACATGGGAACATTATAATAGAATAAAATGTCTACATGCAATGTCAAAATAAGAAAAGGAATTAAAAACAAGATGGTTTCATAAACTGTAGTTTTGAGAATGCTGTTAGACTGTTTAGCTGTACCTTCCAGGTTTCTCTGTGTTTGTCCTCTGTAAGATGGCATTCATTCATTTAAAATGAAGTAGTTTATGTAACATCTTATATACTGTCTATGGTAACATCCTTGGAACTTCCTGTTTTGAATGTTCTGTTTTACAGATGTCATTGAAGTGTGCACCAGTGTAAACCGGAGGTAAAAGAAAAAAGATGGCAGCGCCGGTATGAGTAGTTGATGAGTAGTCCAGTCGGATCTTTTATTCAAAGATAACAGTAAACATTACATGGTGTCAGAATAGACCAGTGTTTCAAATCGACCTGACGACGGAAGATGGAACACACAGGTGTCCCCACGCCACGGATGGATTGGGATTCATCCAATCTGCCCGACACATGGAAGAAATTCCGCCAACATGTGGAGCTAATGTTCTCCGGACCGCTACACAGCAAACGGTAGGAAGAAAAGTGCAGTTATCTACTCCTATGGATTGGCGAAAAAGGAAGGGATATATTTAGCACATGGACACTCAAAGAAGACGAAAGGAAAGCTCTCAAGACGTACTACGACAGGTTTGAGGCCTATGTTAAACCCAGAGCAAACCCTATTTTCGCGCGGTATAAATTCCACCAGAGGATACAAGGGGAGGGTGAAAGCTGCGACCTGTTTGTAACTGAGCTAAGACTGCTTGTGAACGATTGTGATTTTCCTAACAGTGACGAAATGATTAGAGACAGAATCGTCTTTGGCACAAACTCTCCTAAAGTGCGTGAGAAGCTGTTATGCCACACAGACTTAACGTTGGAAAAGGCTATTGATATTGCATGGACACATGAGCTGTCGCAGCAGCAGCTAAAAACCATGCATAGTCCCACTGCTATCACAGCTAATCAGTCAGCTCATGTAGGGTGACCAGACGTCCCGGTTTCGGTGACCTGTCCCTGTTTTTACTGTGACTGACAGACCCGAAATTGGAACGAAATAGTCGTGCACCCTACACGCACAGGCTCAAGACAGCCAGAGCAAGCACTGCTCAGAGCTCAGAGATGTTTTAGAATGCCCATTTTACGATGCTAATATTACTGTTTATTTACATGGAGTCTGGTGGGTTCAGCGATTGCAATTTCGCGGACTTTTTATGTTTTAAAAAAAGGATCTTACTCTTTAACAGAAAGGTCGACCTCCTTAGAAATCCTTTCCATAATGTTGTCAGACAGTTAGAATATTAATCTGAGCCT
Source organism: Sander vitreus (assembly GCF_031162955.1). Classification (NCBI taxonomy): domain Eukaryota; kingdom Metazoa; phylum Chordata; class Actinopteri; order Perciformes; family Percidae; genus Sander; species Sander vitreus. The sequence continues at coordinate 29,836,138 of NC_135861.1, read as the reverse complement.
GTTAGTGGCAAAACGAGCACTTTTATGAACGTAAAAACAAGCTGTACAATTGACGTCCTATTAACTTACATTGTAGCTTGTTTCACCGTTGCCGACTGCAGCGATCTCGTTTAATACTGGACCAATGTCAAAGGAAAATATTTCCTCAATAGTTTTAATTGTATCCGATACTCAATGAGCTGATGCAGAAACAAGCCCAGCGTGAAGCAATAAAGCAAAAGCTGTCAGATAAATGTAGTGCAGTAAACATTACAACAGTTCCCTCTGAGGAGTAGTGGAGTACAAGTATGAAGTAGCAACAGGGGTGATTCTAGGATCAGACCTTTAGGGGGGCTCAGCCCCTAATGAGAATGTGACACGGATATGGCGCATGCAAAAGTGTTAACCTCATTGCTGTGACAAATTGCAAGAAAATTAACATTGAACTTACATGAAATGTTATCATATATTCATATATTCTGCATAAATCTCTGCACACCCATTACTCTCTGTGAAATATCTCACAAACTCTTCACTCAACACATGCATCGGTACAACAAGCGGTCCCTGAGTAATCCGGTTTTGAAATTGCAACAAAATTTCTACATGGTCTACAACTTTATAATGTATTCTCATGTAAACTATGTCAGCACAGATATTTTTTGTAAATTGCTTAGCTAGTGTATTCCACCATAATGGTTATTATATTGCCAGATTGCAGACAATCCCACTTACTTATATATATCCCACTTACAAATATAAATATATATTTCTACTGGTATGCTTCCTAGTGACATTCATGCAAAAATATGAAGAAAAAACTATTCCACCTGTGTGTGTATGGTTAGAATTCTGAAGTGCAAAATAGCTCAGGCTACAGCACAAATATTCCCATACATAGACATATGAATAATCAAGTCTAACCTCTGAATTTCTTTTCAAAGTGCACCAGATTGATGCATTTAAACATTAAAATACACAAAATGTTCTTACAGGGGAGCATGCCCATGGACCAAAGACCTCCTAACACAGGAGCCTGGCCCCGTCCTCACATACTTTGACCACACCAAAGATGTGAAACTGCAAGTTGATGCATCCAAATGCGGCTTAGGAGCAGTCCTGCTCCAGGGAGAGAAGCCAGTTGCATATGCATCCAAGGCACTAAATGAGACTGAACAGAACTACGCACAAATCGAAAATGCAGTGCGCTTTGGATGCAAGAGGTTCCACCAGCACCTGTGTGGCCGACAGGTGATTGTCGAATCAGATCACAAACCGCTAGAGGCAATAATGCGAAAGCCACTGGCAGCTGCACCGCCCAGGTTACAACGCATGACAGAGATGTTCACAAGTCATTTTTTGCAAGTCCAAGTCAAGTCTCAAGTCTTTGAGCTCGAGTTCAAGTCAAGTCTCAAGTCTTTTGCCACAAGTCCAAGTCAAGTCTCAAGTCTCTGGCCATCTGATCTGTCCCTAACACTGTATTGTTAAATCTTATGAATTCAAAACATGTCCTGTAGCTACCATCCATACAGTACAGTATCAAAATCAGTTGTAGGATAACTTCATGTGGTCTACTTAACACATCCCTCTACCCCTCGGACCTGGTGAAATATTAACCTAAGTCTGTCACATCATATGGATACAACTATAAAGATACAATGTGCCTGTTCCCAGCATTAGCACAATACTTTGCGATGGTTAGCTTGTTACCTGTGATTATATATGCTAAATGTAACGTCTCTTTCACTCAAAAAAATGTCTAATGTCGAAGTGGAAATCAAGAGAAAAGTGGCAGCGCCACACCAGTTACAGAACAACATGCATCTCAGTGTCAGTCCAAATTACGCACAATAAGCAGTATGAACTCACTGATGTAATGCCATTTATTTTTTAAGTGTTAGTACGCTCAGTGAAACTGAGTCCAGCGCGAGGGAGACCCAACTCAGCGGAGGAGAGGTTAGTGAGGCCAGCGTCTCCACGGCAGGTGACAGTGCGCACGAATCCGCTGCGCCACGCATGGATGAAATAATGAAATAGTAAATAGGACTACAGTAACAGAAATATGTGCAGAATTAAGACAGTCAAGACGGCCCAGTGTTTGGTGGACCGGGTACACCTTGTTCACTTAATAGCCTACAAATCATCCACGGGATCAATTACGCATCACATGAGTTTGCCCACCCGACACAGCATTTGTTCCTGGGGAGATGGATTCGTGCGTCCCGCCTCCTGTGCGCCATGGATGTCTGAGCCTTAGCAACTACTAACTATAAAGATACAATGTGCCTCTTCTCAGCATTAACACAACACTTTGCGATGGTTAGCTTGTTACCTGTGACGATATATGCTAAATGTAACTTCTCTTTTCACATTAGTGTGTGAGTGACTGACCTATTTAGGTGATGCCTTTTGAGATGCCTGATGAAGTCCGACGTTGTTGATCCGGCATCATTTATCTTGGTGTCACACACTTTGCATGTAGCTGTTAGCTTACTGCCTCTGTTTACCAAGTTATTGAAAGCAAAACTAATGAGAAAAGGTACAACTCCAGGAGGATTTGGTGTCGCCATCGGCAATGCATTTTTTGATATGTGAGTGTGCGCACATAGGCGCATGCAATACGTTGCACATTATGGCAAAGGGCAGGGGACATGCAGCTCGTCATACGTTTCCCCGTATATGCGCCAATAAAAGAAAATAGAAATACATGAATACATTTTGATTTAAAAAGCTATAATTGCATGAAAACAGGTTGTTGACGAGTCTCGAAGCTCGAGTCCGAGTCAAGTCTGAAGTCTTTTGGGTCGAGTCCGAAGTCAAGTCTGAAGTCAGCTGTTTTTGGGACTTAAGTGCGACTCGAGTCCGAGTCTCAGACTCGAGTCCCCATCTCTGACGCATGATACTGCAGCTGCAACGGTATGACATCACCATAACACACAAGCCCGGAAAACAAATCCCAGCCGCGGAAACTTTATCCAGAAAGCCGGTCACTGAGCGAAGGTATGGACTCACAAATACACACAGTGATCAGCAGCGCTCCGGTGAGCGACAGGAAAATGGCAGAGATCAGAGCTGCAACAGCCCAAGACGAACAGCTCTCAGTGCTGACACAGGTTACCTTGGCAGGGTGGCCTGAGTCAAGAAAAAAATGCCGAAATGCTGTCACAGATTACTGGAATCATCGGGATGAGATCTCCAAGGTGAACAGCATCCTGCTAAAAGGGGAAAAAATCATTGTACCACACTCACTCAGGGCTGAAATGCTTGCACGCATACATTCAGGACATTTAGGGATGGAAAAGTGTAAACAACGGGCAAGAGATGTAGTATTCTGGCCCGGCATGGGGAAACAAATAGAGGCGCTAGTAGGATCCTGCATCATCTGCCTCGAGCGACGTAACTCTGCCCCAAAGGAGCCAATGATCTCACATCCCATCCCCGAAAGGCCTTGGCAGGTAATAGCCACAGACTTATTCACATGGAATAATACTGACTACATAGTGGCAGTTGACTATTACAGCAGATATTTTGAGGTACTTCTCCGGGAACCATCACCTTATCGTGGTGGAGAGGTTTGTGTGTCCCTATGAACCTGAGGGCTGTGTTGTCTGGAGCTTTGTGCTCCTGGTAGGGTCTCCCAAGGCAATGTCACCTCTCTGTGGGGGAAGGAGCCGGAACTTGTGCGGGAGGTGGAGCGCTACCGGTTAGATCTGGTGGGGCTTACCTCTACGCACAGTCTCGGTTCTGGAACCATACTCCTGGATAGGGGTTGGACTCTTTTCTTTTCCGGAGTTGCCCAGGGTGTGAGGCGCCGGGCGGGTGTGGGGATACTCACAAGCCCCCGGCTGAGCGCTGCTACGTTGGAGTTTAACCCGGTGGACGAGAGGGTCGCCTCCCTACGCCTGCGGGTTGTGGGGGGGGAAACTCTGACTGTTGTTTGTGCATATGCGCCGAACAAGAGTTCGGAGTATTCGGCCTTCTTGGAGACCTTGAGTGGAGTCCTGCATGGGGCTCCAGTGGGGGACTCCATAGTTCTGCTGGGGGACTTCAACACGCACATGGGCAATGATGGAGACACATGGAGAGGCGTGGAGAGGCGTGATTGGGAGGAACGGCCTCCCTGATCTAAACCAGAGTGGTTGTTTGTTGTTGGACTTCTGTGCTAGTCATGGATTGTCTATAACGAACACCATGTTCGAACATAGGGATGCTTATAAGTGTACTTGGTACCAGAGCACCCTAGGCCAAAGGTCAATGATCGATTTTAGTCAGGGAAGCCGTCCGACTGAAGAAGGAGTCTTTCCGGGATATGTTATCCCAGAGGACTCCGGAGGAAGTTGCAAGGTACCGAAGGGCCCGAAGGGCTGCAGCCTCTGCCGTGAAAGAGGCAAAGCAGCGGGTGTGGGAGAAGTTCGGAGAAGACATGGAGAAGGACTTTCGGTCGGCACCAAGGTCCGGCACGTTCGCCACCTCAGGAGGGGGAAGCGGGGAACCATCCAAGCTGTGTACAGTAAGGATGGGACGCTGTTGACCTCAACTGAGGAGGTAATAGGGCGGTGGAAGGAGCACTTTGAGGAACTCCTAAATCCGACTAATACGCCCTCTATGGTAGAGGCAGAGCTGGAGGATGATGGAGGATTGTCGTCAATTTCCCTAGTGGAGGTTGCTGAGGTAGTTAAACAACTCCACAGTGGCAAAGCCCCAGGAATTGATGAGATCCGTCCAGAAATGCTTAAAGCTCTGGGTGTGGAGGGGTTGTCTTGGTTGACACGCCTCTTCAACATTGCGTGGAAGTCTGGGACGGTGCCTAAGGAGTGGCAGACCGGGATGGTGGTTCCCCTTTTTAAAAAGGGGGACCAGAGGGTGTGTGCCAATTACAGGGGTATCACACTTCTCAGCCTCCCCGGTAAAGTCTACTCCAAGGTGCTGGAAAGGAGGGTTTGGTCGATAGTCGAACCTCAGGTTGAAGAGGTCCTGGTCGTGGAACAACGGACCAGATCTTTACTCTCGCAAGGATCCTGGAGGGAGCCTGGGAGTATGCCCAACCGGTCTACATGTGTTTTGTGGATCTGGAGAAGGCGTATGACCGGGTGCCCCGGGAGATACTGTGGGAGGTGCTGCGGGAGTACGAGGATGAGGGGGTCCCTTCTCAGGGCCATCCAATCTCTGTACGACCAAAGCGAGAGCTGTGTCCGGGTTCTCGGCAGTAAGTCGGACTCGTTTCAGGTGAGAGTTGGCCTCCGCCAGGTCTGCGCTTTGTCACCAATCCTGTTTGTAGTATTTATGGACAGGATATCGAGGCGTAGTCGGGGTGGAGAGGGGTTGCAGTTCATTGGGCTGGGGATCTCATCGCTGCTTTTTGCAGATGATGTGGTCCTGATGGCATCATCGGCCTGTGACCTTCAGCACTCACTGGATCGGTTCGCAGCCGAGTGTGAAGCGGCTGGGAAGAGGATCAGCACCTCTAAATCGGAGGCCATGGTTCTCAGCAGGAAACCGATGGAGTGCCTTCTCCAGGTAGGGAATGAGTCCTTACCCCAAGTGAAGGAGTTCAAGTACCTTGGGGTCTTGTTCACGAGTGAGGGGACAATGGAGCGGGAGATTGGTCGGAGAAAAACGTGCCAGCGCTCACTTTCCCGGTCCCTCGAGGTCGGGCGCACCACCGGCCCGTCTCGCCGGCACCGTCGGGGAGGTGGAGGGTGGGCACGAGCGATAGGACCCGAAAGATGGTGAACTATGCCTGGGCAGGCCAAAGCCAGAGGAAACTCTGGTGGAGGCCCGTAGCGGTCTTGACGTGCAAATCAGTCGTCCGGTCACACAGACCTCTGTAGTGAATTTTCAGCCATAACCCCGCAAAAGGCCAAAATAGCCAATTTGTCTCTCTTTCTCTTCATTCTTCTCCTCCTAAGCACCTGCTCATTAATGTTACAGCTGCCATTACACAAACATTTTGAAATAATGAAAATGCTTACTTCGTCCATAACCTCCCTAACTTTAGTGCAACAGTCTGATGTTGAATTTGTTTGATTGTTATTGTTCTTTTGCGCATGCGGGTCAGTCCGAAACCGCAAACAGTTCACACTGGAATCTGATATAGGCCACATTTTAAAAGGTAATGTGAACAGCCAAACAAAAAATCGGATCTGAGCAAACAATCAGAATTAGGCATTAAACTCGCGGTGTGAACGTAACTTTTGATACTTCTTTCCCCTGTGAAAATTGTCAAACAGCTGACCACAGCTGTTCTCAGTGAAGAGCAACTACTATCTAATATTGGCTGTTTTTAGCACTGTGGCACATTTAATATTCACTCTGATTTTGGCTCTGTTTTCAGCTTAAACAACTCCTAAAAAACATTTCTGGTTCTTAATCTGGGTCTCTATGTTCACCAGCTGTTCTGTCTGCTGTTTGTTTCATTCAGTTGGACAGAAACAGAAAAATGTCTCCAAAGAAATGATGATGTTGCTCCATAACTGCTGGATGTGTAAAAAAAGCAACTGTGTGCTGATAATAATGTCAGTGTGGTGTTAGTCTCGCATTGCCAGACCTTCCTCCACAGTGCTGCGGAGGAGGGTCTGGCTAGTCCACACAGCATTCTGGGATGGGAGAAAAACGTGCTCTGGTTTATTGTCATTTCTTTGAACCAATCACAATCGTCTTTGGCGGTGCTAAGTGCTGGACGGAGCCACAGTGCCTCTGCAAAATAGCCTCGGGAAGGAACTTTGTTTAAAAGTTGTTTTAGTTTAACAGAAAACTCCGATTGGACAGATAGTCTAGCTAGCTGTCTGGATTTACCCTGCAGAGATCTGAGGAGCAGTTAACCAAAACAAAGAAAGAAAGAGGAAGGTAACAGATATCCGAAAACGACATCCGAAATTTCCGGCACAACGAGAACAATCCCGGATGTGCAATCGTGGATATAGACTAGTGTGGTCTTCACAACTAGTTTCCTCTGCCAAGTGGCTAAAAACATGTAGCTATTTCAGATGTTAGTGGAGTATCACGTCATTGTTTCTCCACAAATAAAATGCAACATAAAATGTCACTCCTTCAGCCTTGACTACTTATTAAAGATGCTAAATATTCACATATTTCCACGCTGAAGAAAACAATTATTATTGTTGGTTGCACATGCACATACTTGAATTTAAAATCTTGGATTGTAGTTTTACAGAACATGTTTTGCAAACTGTGCGATTGAACTGCTGTGTTTCCTTTCCTTCTCACAGTGCATCAGCAGCCATATTAAAAGCTAACAGTGAGAGTTAACAAAGATAGATGAGTTAAAGAAAGACACCTCAGTCCTGGAGATGTCTGTGTTTCCTCTCTGGTTTGAACCTGAGGAACAGACAAAGTATTTGTTGGCTGAGTCGCCCGTTAGTTTTGGTCTGAGATGCTGATGCTCTAGGTCGACGTCGTAGTTTTGAATGTTGATGAACTTGAACTCCTCTTGAAGACAGTCACCATTATTTCTTGGTGAACGCGATCTAAATGGCTCTCTGGACAGACTGTTCAGTGATTGGAGGAGAGCAGCAGCACGTTCAGTCGACCAATCAGCTGGTTGAGGGCAAAATGTTCTTTTGTTGCATATTTTAAATGTTTTGGCACGGTTAGAGCCTTTTGCAAACAAAATGTGTCATTTTGACCATGAGTGCCACTGTTTCGGCCTGTGTGTTAACTGTTTTGAAAAATGTGGAGTTTGAGTTGACTGCTGCGTCAAAGCAATCAAGAAAAACTGTAAATGATTTGACCTGACTATTTAAGTGAATTTTTTCCCCCAAAATTGAGAGTTTAGAAGGAGTGGATGTGGAGGTTCTTCCAGTGTTTGGATCCTCTCTGTTCATGAAACTTGAGTTCCACAGTCTACACAGCAGCCTTTATAAAAAGTGGTGGAAATGAATGATGATGATAGCAGCTTGAAAGATAATAGATAACAATAAAACTCATTAGAGTTGGTTCATGTTTGCTTTTTTAAACTTTTTTTTAAATTTGTCTCTTCTGTGTGCAAATAGTTATTTTATGACTTCACGGATATATTAAGTGTGTGTGTGTGTGTGTGTGTGTGTGTGTGTGTGTGTGTGTGTGTGTGTGTGTGTGTGTGTGTGTGTGTGTGTGTTTCCTGTAGTCTCACCTTTGGGTTTCCTGGCCCTCATCCTGCAGAAAATCAGCAAAGCTACTGATAACATGATGAAGAAGACGACCAGAGTCAGACCCACATACAGCAGAGCTCTTGGGTCTGTTTGAGCAGAAGAACACGTTGGTTTTACACTTCCTGGTTCATTATTAAATATATCTGGCAGCATAAACTGGACTCCAAGGAACATGAGGGACCTGAGAGATCATTTATGCTGTGTTGTCAACTAAAAACATCAAATTAACTTAACTTTAAATTGATAGTTTATAACCATTTTATAACATTTACACCAACAATGAATATTACTTCTACACATACAAGCGCATTCATGTATTTGCATAAACACAGTATATACTGTATGCACATACATATACAAACAACAAAGTAAATGTACCTGGACTGCAGGTGCAGCTGGTGCTGTGTGTTTCTGTGGAGGCTGCTCTCTGGCTTCAGGGGAGGCTGATGAAGGTGTGGAGCTCTGTGATGTCATCAGTGCGGAGGCTGATGAAGGTGTGGAGCTCTGTGATGTCATCAGTGCGGAGGCTGATGAAGGTGTGGAGCTTAAACTCTGTGATGTCAACAGTGTGGAGGCTGATGAAGGTGTGGAGCTTAAACTCTGTGATGTCAACAGTGTGGAGGCAGATGAAGGTATGGAGCTTAAACTCTGTGATGTCATCAGTGTGGAGGCTGATGGGACTGATGGTGAAGAAGGTCTGAGATTTTTTGATAAATCACGATTAATCACACATAAAAGTCTAGGCGGAATTCAGTTTGATCCAGGGAACGCGTGGATGTATGGTTTTTGAATGTCCGGTGTGGGAGTTATAGGGCCAAACGCTTTTTCCTGCTATAGCGCCACCCAATGGTGGAAGTGGGTCAATTGTTGTGCCTGAGGTCCTTGCGGAGTTTCGGACCAGTACTGAAAATGGCAACCCCCCCACCCTGTACGGTTTAGGCTGTAGTCGGAGTTTTAGGCGGAGAAGAAAAATAATGTATGATTAATCCTTACAAAAAAAATAGGGTTCCACAGCCCTGCTGTGCGAACGGCGTAGCTCTGCTACCTCCGGTTCTTCCAGACTCGGGCTTGGACCCCTAAAAATGACATCATTAAGAGAGAGTAGCAGCTGAGTTTACTCACTGAGGAAGAAGAAGCAGATCAGAGACTGACAGACGTTCATGTTGGAGGATCTGATGGTTTAACGCTGCCTCTCTTTCTTCTTCACTGGTAAACCAGGAACTGTTCACTTCTCTAAATGATGGAGTCCCTCCTCCAACCACATCACCCCCCCCCCCCCTACTCTCCTAACTTCTTTATTCTTTATTAAGTGTTGTCTTTAATCTGCGAGTTTATGTCTGATTTTACATTAAAACTAGACTTGGTTGTATCTTTAAGTGGGAAGTCATATTTTTTTCAATCAATGTATGACTATATATATATATATATATATATATATATATATATATATATATATATATATATATACTTTGTTAACACATTTTTTAGTTTTATGAGTCTTTTATGTTTTTTCTTTATTTTTATTCTACCAGTTTAACCAGCGTCAAATGATCAACTTTTTTCAAAAATCCATTCAGGCATTGTGTTTTAATTGAAAAAAAGCTAAATGGTGGCTGATTTTTTACTTTTTTAATTTTATTTTCCTGTAGAAAACTGATACTTTATGCAACATGAAGAATGTGCAGCGAGGCAGCTGTACCGTTGGGAACATCCAGCTCAGAGTAGGTGAGGTCACTGCAGTCGTCTTCAGTCTGCAAGAAAACACAAAGCCCAAACTTTATCTCCTGACTTTACTCGCCTGTTTCTTCACAAGAGCATCATTTCAGCGTGAGCTGCTTCATGTAAACTGTTCACAGGGTTTTATCTCTGAATCTATTGTTTAACATGAATATCTGTATCAATGCCACACCTTTTCCTTCCCTCTCTCTGTTACAGTATGATCTCAAACTGGCCTGGTTCCTGTTCCTCAATAGGTTGCTTTTCTCTCTCGATGAACAAAATAGACAGATGGAAGTCCTCCTCCAACTACATTGATTTATCTTAACATTCTCTGAGTAAATAACTGGATTTCCTTTTAATTTTGAAAACATTAAGTTCATTTAAAACCCTAGTTTTGTCTACAATCTTCTCTCTATTCTGACACTGCAAAAAAACAAAGTCCTTTGCTGTACAATAACATTTTCATTTGTCTCAGGCCACGTCTCAAAGCCTGCATCCAAACATGAAAAGGCAAATGAACGTTATTACATGACTCATGATCACCAAAGATAGGTAGGTGCTAGGGATAGAGAAACAGCTGTGTAAATAAAAACTAGTACCTATCAGCTGCAGCCTGAAGGTGTTTACTAAAACCTAAAACCCTACCAGACTTTTGACTTACTTTCTTCTGAGAAGTGGGTGCAGTGACTAAGCTGTACTCCTCTGTGGTTTCCACTCTATCTGGTTTGGTGTATTTGGCGTAAGTGTAAACTGTAGACACTTCTACAGGAGGAGATGTGCTCTGTCTGTCCTCTCTGATCTCCTCATACACTCGGTTGGCCTGCAGGAAGAGAACAGGGCTTTGTATTAATACCAGCTGGTTTCTCAAACACTAATGATGCTGAGATGTCCAGATGAACCCAAACTCACCTTTGTGACATTAGAGTACTCAGTTTCCAGAGGAGGTTCTGAAAAACATGCAGTTCAGAGGATTAGAATAAAGAGATGACTTTAAAAAACCTTTTGTGACTTCATTTAAAAAAAGAGCTTTCTAAACTTTCTGGGCAGACCTTAAAGGTTCTATATATGAGATTTAAAACATTAATATATCAGCAAACAACTAGTCACAGTGTGAGTTGTTATCAGAGTTTCTCTGTTCTTTGTTTTGGTAGCCGGGACGGCCGCGTGCCTGTTAGTGTATGTGAGTCCCTCCCTTTAAAAGTGTTGGCCCTCCCCTTGGTATTAAAGTGATTTAAAATATGTTTCATGCTTCTTGTGGTCTGGGCTGTGGGTGGTCCCCGTGAACCTCTGGTCGTTCATACGACGTGTGTGTGTGTGTGTGTGTGTGTGTGTGTGTGTGTGTGTGTGTGTGTGTGTGTGTGTGTGTGTGTGTGTGTTTCCTGTAGTCTCACCTTTGGGTTTCCTGGCCCTCATCCTGCAGAAAATCAGCAAAGCTACTGATAACATGATGAAGAAGACGACCAGAGTCAGACCCACATACAGCAGAGCTCTTGGGTCTGTTTGAGCAGAAGAACACGTTGGTTTTACACTTCCTGGTTCCTTATTTAATATATCTGGCAGCATAAACTGGACTCCAAGGAACATGAGGGACCTGAGAGATCATTTATGCTGTGTTGTCAACTAATAGTAACATCAACTTAATATTTTTAAATAAATAATTTATAACCATTTTATAACATTTAAACCAACAATAAAAATATGTTTTATGCATACAAGCATACACATCCATGTGTTTGCAATAACAGTATATTCACATACAAACAACAAAGTAAATGTACCGTGAGCTGTGTGTTTCTGTCGAGGCTGCTCGCTGGCTTCAGGGGAGGCTGATGAAGGTGTGGAGCTTAAACTCTGTGATGTCATCAGTGTGGAGTCTGATGGGACTGATGGTGAAGAAGGTCTGAGAGGAGAGGTTGGAGCTGTGAAACATTAAAAACACAATGAAACAGTCAGATAGTGATTGTAGAGATCCAAAGAAGTGGTGATGATCAGATGCTCCCTGCAGAGAACTCTGTGCTAACATCCATGTGTTTTAATCACACAGCTAAATGCAGAAGGTCATCAATGGGTTTGGTGCAACAAGATTCCAATCAGCTGCAGTGTGGGACCGTCTGAGTTCATCACATATTTTACACATCAACTGTTAAAGGAGCATTTATCAGAGTTCACAATGATGAAAATATGCAGCTCTAAATACAACTGTTAGACTAAACATGTTGAGTTATTTGAAACATCAGCAGCTGTCAGTGAACAGTTAATAACATGACTCTCAGTAGAAACTCACCATCTGTAACTCGGATCTCAAGCTCCTGGTATGATGATGGGAATAAAGATCTGTCTAAACCACATCTGTACCGTCCTGAGTCAGACTGAGTCAGGTTTCTGATGCTCACATACAGAACTGTCTCAGAAAATGAAATCTTTTTATATTCGATGCTGTATCTGCCTCTCTGAGCTGTGTCCTCTTCTGTCTCAATGAGAATTTCTCCATCTTTACATTCATTCTTACAGAAGATTCTCCTCCATCCAGAGAAAGTGAAGGAGCATCCAACTGTGATGTTTCCTCCTTCAGTTCCTGTACTCTCGATGATTTCTGCATTGATGAGACCAATGTTTCCATCCTGCAGTGCTGTTAAAAAGATGAACAATCAATAGTTACTATCTGTACTTCCTGTAAGATGTTGCAGTCTGATTTGTTTCACATTTCCATAAATCATACATAGATCCCCACAGTCATACTGGGAGCTGCCCAGTTCAACCAGTCTGTGACTGAGGGGTAACAGTTTAAAACAATAGAGGTCTGGATTCTTTCAGATTTCAAGCATTAAAATAATCTCACAGTCTGACTCTGATTTAATGTTCCACCAAGAACTAAAAACAACTCAAAAAGCGATGAAGTGATTCAGTCAACAATAATGAAACACATGGGAACATTATAATAGAATAAAATGTCTACATGCAATGTCAAAATAATAAAAAGAATTAAAAAGAAGACTGTAGTTTTGAAAATGCTGTTAGACTGTTTAGCTGTACCTTCCAGGTTTCTCTGTGTTTCTCCTCTGTAAGATGACATTCATTCATTTAAAATGAAGTAGTTTATTAGGTAGTTTCCTTTTTTGTGATCAATTTCTTTTTAAACCAAAGTGTTGGGATGGGTTACAAGTTTGTTGAGCCTCACAGAAAATCAATGAGTGTCATCTCATCTCATTATTAAAAGAAAACATAAAGTCAGAGCCTGTACTGGTGAGTTGATCGCCTTCCTTCCTCTTTCCTCCCTTCCTCTCTCTCTGTGAACCTCTCCAGGTTTAGATCTGTAGTTTCCTGTGATGTGAAGCTACAACAAACTGTAGTCAGGGGGAAGCAGCAGAACTATTTCCTCTGTTACAGTTACAAGTACAGCAGAACAACAGGCACAGGTCCAAAGTGAATTAGATTAATAATCAATAAAAAGTTAACTAATACCCAACAGTATGTAAAGTATTTAAAATGAGCTCCACCTTTACCAGCTGTGATATTAAAGTGAAAAACACATGAATGCATAAATAATTATAATATTATAATCTGCATTATTCTGAAATGGGCCATAGTGCATAGTGAGAACTTTCACTTTTGGTACCTTAAGTAAAAAATTTTATAATACTTGGTAAAAATGTTAATGCAGCATCAAGTTTCTAACAGTGTATTTCTACTGTTATTCAGATTAAAATATCTAAGTATGACTATCACCACTCATGACATCCTGTTTAACCACAGAAACCAACATGATTTTGGGTTAATAAAAGATGTGTTGTGACAGAGTCCACTCATGAGAAACTGTTTCCCTTCTGCTGCAAAGTTGAACTGAGCGACTGTAGATAAAGAAAGAAGATAAAGAAACAGAACGCAGTAAAAAGAGACAGAATGATAGAACCAGAAGCTGAGTTTACTCACCGAGGAAGAAGAAGCAGATCAGAGACTGACAGATGTTCATGTTGGAGGATCTGATGGTTTAACGCTGCCTCTCTTTCTTCTTCACTGGTAAACCAGGAACTGTTCACTTCTCTAAATAATGGAGTCCCTCCTCCAAACACATCACCCCCCCCCCCTACTCCCTTCTTTGAGTGTTTCTGGTTCCTGTTTGGAATTTAATGCAGCCCAGTCTCATGGCATTTCATGAAATGGTGACGTTATTGAATCTATTGATTTGTGTACAGGGACACGTTTTTCTGTTTTTTATCGTGTTGGTGAGCACAAATTTTAAACTAATGTATTTGAATGGGAAGCATATTACGTGATAACAGTACAATTATGGTAGCGAGTAGTATTGAAAAGCCGAAAAGCCACGCAAGGAGGTTGGTTTGGATTGACTTTCACCCCGGAGACTGGGGATCGCGTCCCACGTGTGGTAGTTCCTTTCCGCATTTTTCTTCTCCTAACCACAACCTTTCCCCGTCTTTCTTTTCCTAACCATAACCGTCCTGTTGTTGTAGCGCATCCCGTTGTTGTCGCCGGCGTGCAGCGTTTAAAAGTCCCATGACATGGTCCTCTTTGGATGCTCTTATTTAGGCCTTAGTGGTCCCCTAATACTGTATCTGAAGTCTCTTTTATATAGGCCTTAGTGGTCCCCTAATACTGTATCTGAAGTCTCTTTTATATAGGCCTTAGTGGTCCCCTAATACTGTATCTGAAGTCTCTTTTATATAGGCCTTAGTAGTCCCCTAATACTGTATCTGAAGTCTCTTTTATATAGGCCTTAGTGGTCCCCTAATACTGTATCTGAAGTCTCTTTTATATAGGCCTTAGTGGTCCCCTAATACTGTATCTGAAGTCTCTTTCCCGAAATTCAGCCTTGGTGCAGAATTACAGCCACTAGAGCCAGTCCCACAATGAGCTTTCCTTAGTATGTGCCATTTCTGTGTCTGTAGCTATTGAGGAGGAGAGAGGGGGGGGCAAGGTGGAGGGTGGGGGTGTGGCCTTTGCTCGTTTGAAAGCCATGATGTCTCTCTCTCATGGGTGACAGGGGAGCTAACCTTTCCCCTTATGACCTCATAAGAAGCAAGATTTCAGATCGGCCCATCTGAGCTTTCATTTTCTCAAAGGCAGAGCAGGATACCCAGGGCTCGTTTATACCTATCGCCATTTCTAGCCACTGGGGGACCATAGGCAGGCTGGGGGAAGTTAAAAAAACTCATAAAGTGAAATTTTCATGCCATGGGACCTTTAATTTCCTCGTTGTTGCGTCCCCCAGAGGCCGCGGATCGTGTCCCAGCCCAGCTGCAGCCCAGTCGCATGGCAGTTTGTGAAATGGTAACGTTCCAGTTTCGTGGTGACCACCACGAAATAAAGTAGAAAATCGTTTCCCTGTACACTAATCAATAGATCAAAATAACGTGACCATTTCACGAACTGCTGTGAGACCGGGTTGAACTTAAAGAGGCATTAATGTCATATTTCTGTCTACACTGCTAAAACGCACACAGATTCCTCGATTTATAGTTAGATATTTCTGTCTACACTAAAAAAATCTCCATCTTTTTCAATAAGTTTTGCCATTTTGTCTTTTTTTTATTTAAAGAAACACACTGCAGTCCTGCCTACCTGGTGCAGAAGACCAATTATAGAAGGCCGGCTTAGAGTTGCGTAACACTTAAATGGTCAATATTTAAATGATTTTGAGGTTGTTATAATTGGATGGCCGCCCATATTCATTTGAGCCAGAGTAAAAGGCTATGGATGAACTATAACAACCTCATCCACACTGTCAAAATCATTTAAATACTGGACTAAAATCAAGGATGCACAATTGCCCCATTAGGTTACATTGTAGCTCGGTTCGTGGTTGCGATCTCCCTCAATACTGGACCAAATTCAGAGATTCTTCTACAGGTTAACAAAACGGTAGTTACCCTTCAACTGAGAGTAGAAAAAACTGTTGAAACTGGGGCGTTCAGAACATTTGGAAATCTGAATGTTTTAGCTCACAGGGGTTTCTCTGAAATACGTTTACATCATTCTTTAAAATCCAACATTATGACATTATAGATATGACAGGAAATACGAAAAAGCATAATAGTTGATCTTAAATGAGTTTTTGTATTTTCTGAACAGAATAAGGCAGACTGATGCAGTAGAATAAAGGGAAATGTCACTTATTTTTTTAATGCAGCACAGGATGATGTGTTGATGTGTCTTTTTCTTTCAAACTTAATTTTGTACTCAAGAAAAATATAATTCATGTAACATATTCATACTTTAAAGCATAACAAGAGGATGAACTATTAAAAGTTCTTCCTGTCTGTAGAAATGGTTCAGTCATTTCTTCCCACATTTCATCTGAAAACACTAACCAATAAAATACAACTCAATAAGAAGCATTGACAATTCTAATAAAGTTGTGAGATGATAGCAGTAGATTTTGGAACTGTATTTAGTCTTCAGTCTGTTTATAGAGTCATCTTAACAACAATACATTGTCTGCTCTGTTATCTCTTATTTCCTCTTTAGTTTTTATCTGCAGTCTTCTTGCGACTGTCTGAATTCTTCATCTTATTTAGATTCCTTAGCTTCTGCTTTTATTTATTTTTGTTTACATCCTGGTGTCTGATTATTGTCATTTACTCTCTTTATGTTGTTATATGGTTCCCTATATGGTTTTTTATTGCTCTTCATTTGACCTTTACATGAACTGAAATTTGTATATTCATCTCAATTAACTATTTGCATAATGCTCTGATGGTTTTGCTCATTTTTTAAGTATAAATGCAAACTGTTTGCTGGTTCCACCTTCTCTAATGGGAGGATGTTATGGTTTTGTTTGTCATAACTGAGATTAAACTGAATATGTTGGGGTTTTGGACTGTTGGTTAGACAAAACAAGACATCTGAAGGCATCATGTTGGGCTGTGGGAAAATATAACAGACATCTATTACTAATTTCTGACATTTTATAGACAAAACATTTAAGCAATTAATTGTGAAAATAAATATCAAATTCAAAATCAATAATAAAACTAATTATTAAGTTGCAGCTTTAAATAAACTTTTTCTTTTTCCGACCAAATAAGTTCAACACCGAAGACATGCGTACTGATTTCCAAGAAAAAACATGTTTCAATTTCAGTCTGACTTGAGGTTAATAATGTATCAGGATATAATTGAGTGCTGATATCTGTGAGTACTGCTGCATCACCACCTGGTGGAGCCATTGACCAAAAACACACAGGTGGTTGGACTAGAAGAACAGCTCTCAACTCTTTCATTCATATATTATATTAGTTTCATCTCATTAATTCACTTATTTTCACTAGTGTATTACAGTGTGAAGGCTTTTCAAAGTGGAGAATTAAATGATTTTTTAAGTCATGTTATGCTCTAGTGTTGCAGCATTAACCTGAAGAGTAATAACTATTGGTCTAAATCACATAGTGAGGACAAGACACTAAGCTCCAGTGATTTTATTACTAACGTTTTCAACCACTCTTGGTTGTTCTCAAAGCTCTGGTTCTTACTAAAGAAGGGAGGAGAGTAGAGGGGGTGTGATGTGTTTAGAGGAGGGACTCCATCATTTAGAGAAGTGAACAGTTCCTGGTTTACCAGTGAAGAAGAAAGAGAGGCAGCATTAAAACATCAGATCCTCTCTTTAGTCTTTAGTCTATATCCATAACCTTCCACTTCCGGGATTGCCCCGTTGCTGCCGGAAATTCTGCAGTATGTCCTTTTTTCGACTGGATTTCCATTACCTTCCTCTTTCTTTGTGTTGGCGTTCTGAACTCTGGTGGATTTATGAGGACTATGGTTAACTGCTCCTCAGATCTCTGCAGGGTAAATCCAGACAGCTAGCTAGACTATCTGTCCAATCTGAGTTTTCTGTTGCACGACTAAAACAACTTTTTAACGTGTACATGTTCCACCAAAACAAGTTCCTTCCAGAGGCTATTTTCCAGCAGCACTGGGGCTCCGTCCGCTGCTTAGCACCGCCCAAGAGGATTGTGATTGGTTTAAAGAAATGCCAATAAACCAGAGCACGTTATTCTCCCATCCCAGAATGCTGTGTGGACTAGCAAGACCCTCCTCCGCAGTGGTTCTATCATTCTGTCTCTTTTTATGTTTCTTCATCTTCTGTCTTTATCTACAGTCACTCAGTTCAACTTTGCAGCAGAAGGAAACAGTTACTAGAGCTACAACAGTAAATTGGTTAATCAATTAGTCTACAGAAAATGAATCTGCAACTATTACACTGATGGTTTTGGTAAAAGTAAAAATACCAAATGTTTGGTTCCAGCTTCAAAAATGTGAGGATTTTAGGGTTGTGTTTGTCATAAATGAGATTAAACTGAATATTTGGGGGTTTCGGACTGTTGCTGGGACAAAACAAGATATCTGAAGGCAGGTGATTTCAGTTCTTCTGGCTGATTCATCTTTGATCAGGTTGAAGGTGGGCCGGAGCTCTGATGGGAGTTCATTAGGTCATAAATCTTTTCTACCAATAAGAGTGGTAAAGCTGTCATTTGTCCCGCCCTAACAGGTCCAACAGAGCTAACAGGAGACTCAGGAAGACGTCAATCAATCAGTCTAAACACACCCACACAGTCCTGGGGTACGTTTAATCTCAAAACGGCGGTTGAACGACATGTTTCCTCAGAACGGTGTGCAACTGCTTTGAGATATGTTTTCTCTCGTTTGTTGGGTGTGTCTCTAGTTTAGTGGTGATACCCAATCAGCAGAGACGTGTCTGTAAACATGTGGTAATAATAAGACAGAGCGCTTGAGCACACAACAGGGTGTTCAACGCATCCCCTTTTCAGTTTAAAAAAAAAACAAGTTGCTACGTTTTGTCGGGGCTGAACGTGGCCCTGGGAAGAGGTCTGATCAGACAGCTTAACTCAAAACACCCTGCTGTGTGGCTGTTCAGGGCTTTTAAAGCTATAGAGCGTAGTTTTTGTCTCCCCCATGAGGAATTCTAAGTAAACACAATTCCACAATTGCACCTGACTGCAGTACGCAGATCGGGGTTGGGCTAAATGTGGGCGGAGCTAAACGTTTGACACCGTGGGCGCGCCGTCTGGTGGCGGACATCAGGCAGCACATTCCCAAACGTCAATGCAAAACCTTTATAATATAATATATTTTATATATAGATATAGAGATTATAATAAATAATGATATTTGAATTGTAAAAAGGAAAAGAACAATGGGGGTTGGGTTTAGGAAAAGAAGAACAGGGAAAGCAAACGTGACTTGTGGGAAACAAGCCCCGGTTTCTGGGGGACGCCAGACAACAACGGACGGTTGGGTTAAGGAAAAGAAGAACGGGGGAAGCAAATCTGACTAGCGGGAAACGAGCCCTGGTCTCTGGGGGACACCAGACAACAACTGACGGTTGTTAAGGCAGAGGAGGAGTGGCAATCGGTAGAGTCTGGACTTTTTCAGGGTGGGCCGGTAGTGTTTCGAGGCTGCGAGGGCCGGTCTGCCCGCGAACGGACGCTGCCTGCCCGCGGACGGATTAACCTGCCGGCGAACGGACGCTGCCTGCCCACGAACGGAGCTGCCTGCGGACGGACTTTTCCTGCCGGCTGCCTGCCCGCAAACGGACGCTGCCTGCACGCTTACGGACGCTGCCTGCCGGCAGACGGACACTGCCTGCCCGCGGACGGACGCTACCTGCCCGCATTCGGATGCTACCTGCCGGCCGGTGATCTACGAAATTTCCTGGTAGATGTTTTGGTTCCACTCCGCAGCTGGGTTAAGGAAAAGGATAGGCCTAACGGGGAAAGCAAACGTGACTCGCGGGAAACGAGCCCATGTCTCTGGGGGACGCCAGACAACAACGGACGGTTGGGTTAAGGAAAACAACAACGGGGAAAGCAAACTTCACACGCGGGAAAAGATCTCCGGTCTCCGGGGTGAAAGCTCAAAAGTCCTGTGTTGATCCCTCAGACATACATTCTTCCTTTACCAATTGCCAAGTGATACAGAAATGGCTCTGCCAATTGCTATTGGGCAAGTGGGCGTAGTCAAACGTTTAGTTCCACCCACATTGAGCCACTCCTCGATCTGCGTACTGCAGTCAGGGCTTACTCGCCTTCCATGATCGCGCACCACCCCCACCCCTCCTCCACACAGTTGCTAGTAGCCAAGGAGGACACGGAGGATTTACAAAACATGATTGACTCTTCAGAAGAAGTGATTATCTTTGCTTGATTTTCTGCACGCAAAAGTTTTTTATTTATTAAACATAGTCACACTGAGAAATACAGAGAGAGTTTTGTGGAGCTGATAGTCTTAATTAGCTTTGTATAAACTCATTTGGCAATGGCTTGGATGTAACGGACATTCATTATTATAAAATAGTTAGCCACTACAGCTTTAACTCTATGTAATTCAGTCCCGCTGTATCACCACCAGATGAAGTCATTGAGCAACTCTCAAATCATTCATTCATACATCTATTATTTCATATTGTTAATTTATTTAATTTTACATTACAGTATGAAGGCTTTTTTTATAATAAAGTTGAGAATGAATTGATATTTCAAGTCAAATTATGCCCTAGTGTTGGAACATTAACTTGCACAGTAATACATCCAGATAGTGAAGACAAGACACTAAACAAAACTGGAAAATATTATACAAGGAAACTTACATATTGATAAAGCATACAATGGATTTCTAAATTTCTTTACATCACTGTATGACAAAAAATTGTCCTGTAAAACAATACAATGACAAAGTAAAACAAAGTCCATGGATCACTAAGGGTTTATTAAATGCCTGCAAAAAGAAAAATACACTTTATAGAAAACGTATCAAGTATCGTACCCCAGAAGCAGAAAATAAATGTAAAAAGTATAGAAATAAATTAACTAATAAATATGTAAGAAAGAATACTATAATAAAATATTAGATGATAATAAAAAATAACATGAAAGGTTTATGGAATATTCTAAAAAGTATCATTAGAAATGGAACTAAATATGGGAAAACCAGAATGTTATATTGAAAATGACAAGAAAATAGAAAACATGGAAGATGTGGTTAGTGGTTTTAACAATTTTTTTTGAAAACGTGGGACCAGATCTAGCAGAAAAAATAAAAAAAATCCAGGAATAACAGAAGGGGTAAATGCTGATCTGTGGAATAGTAATCTGACCTCTTTTTTCCTTAGAGCAGTGGAAAGAAATTAGATAATAAACACTGTAAACAAAAGTGTAAAAGCAAATGTTCCATGGATTGGAATAATATAAGAAATTGCTGAACCACTAATTCATATCTGTAACTTGTCTTTTCAATCTGGTAAATTTCCAAACAAAATGAAAGTAGCAAAAGTAATACCAGTATATAAAACTGGGGATAGACACCGTTTCACAAATTACAGGCCTGTTTTTATACTCCCCCAGTTCTGCAAAATCCTTGAAAAGATTTTTACAGAAAGACTTGACAATTTTATCGAAACACACAAGCTTATAGTTGACAGTCAATATGGATTCCGGACAGATAGATCAACAACTTTGGCACTAATGGAATTAGTTGAGGAATTCACAAATTGCTTAGACAAAAAGAAACATGTAGTGGGAATATTTATAGATCTAAAGAAAGCATTTGACATCATAAATCATGACATTTTATTACATAATAGAGAAATATGGTATCAGAGGGGTTGGATTGGAATGGCTGAGTAGCCACTCAAGAAACAGGCAACAATTTGTAGAAATTGGGGAACATAAATTGACATACTGTACATGCACATAACATGTGAGGTACCACAGGTGATGGTATATACTAAAGTGTATTCTATTTGTGGATGATTCAAATATTTTCTGTTCTGGTGATAATTTACAGCAGCTTTTGGAGATGATCACACCAGAAATTGAACAGTGGTTTGATGTAAACAAACTGTCACTAAGTATAAGCAAAACAAAGATTATGTTATTTGTAAAACATAAAACTAACCGTAAAGTAGAATTCACATATTCTGAAATTCATTGATCTGGTTAAATTTAAGACGGCACAAATCATGTTCAAAGCAACAAATCATTTTCTTCCAGGAAATTTAACCTGAGAGAACAAATAAACTTTAAAAAACTCAAAATAAGAACAATGGAATGGGTTATACCAGGTGCCATTGTACAAACATAACAACGTTTAAAAAGAAAAAACACTTTATTAAAAGGATATGAAGAGGAAGAGAGATGATTGTGAAGAGGCACGGATTGTTATGGGGTGGTGGATCACGGAAATGGGTTGTTGATTTACTTAAAACGTAAATAAATAAATAAATAAATAAAAGGGTTTGGGTACATGTAAAATTTGAGATGTATTGTTGTGTATATTGGTTATCCTGTTGTAAAAATATATGATATATAAAGGAATGAGTTAAAGTTGAATAAGGCTTCATCCTGCTCCTTTTCGGACCGTTTTTGAAAATATTACTTGTAATAGTATTTTTGATATTATTAATTATTATAATTACACTTTATAGATATTGTTCATTTTCCTTTGGTGTGCTGCTACGCACTTTTGTATTGTTATATTTGATTTTATATATATATATATATATATATTTTATTTTTGTTCGAAATAAAAAATAAATGAAATGTAATGAAATGAAGCTCCAGTGATTTTATAACTAACGTTTTCAACCACCCCTATTCTCAGGTCTTGTTTCTTGCCTTGAGAAAGACCAAGTGTGGTCAAACACTTAATAAAATCCTTCATTGCCATGAGGAGCAGCCAGGCTTCGCTGTGCATTCAGCAGAAACTCTTGCTGACATCATCATTGGTGTTGTATCTAAGAGAGAGTAGAGTAGATGTGGTCCGGATCCCTGGAGGCTGGGTCCAGTCTCTGGTAGGTGGAGTCTGCACGGGTGGAGAGTGGAGGGCAGTTCACACAGAGGTCAATCTGAACACAAAAATACAATCAAAATACAGAAACATCAACTTAACCACACATCTCAAATACTGTGACAGCCTGCCTGGAAATGTATTTTTGGGATGTGAAAGCAGAAGTTTCCAAAATGCAAAAGGTTTGTCCATGAGAGGGAAACAGAAGCTGTGTATTTATCTGCATTTTGGTGGAACAATGAGTGTTTTCCACTCTGAGCCTCTCAGACAACATGTACTTACTTTATTTATTTACTGTTGCACATACTTGAATTTAACATCTTGGATTGTAGTTTTACAGAACATGTTTTGCAAACTGTGCAATTGAACTGTTGTGTTTCCTTTCCTTCTCTCCACCACCACCACAGGGACACACACCCAAAACCAGGGGGAGATCTGGAGGAGAGAGAGAGAGAGAGAGAGAGAGAGAGAGAGACCAACAGTAAATCAAAAGAGCTGCATGGACACCAAGGCGGCTGCAACACGTATTATTAACGCTGTCTGGTAAACATCACCATGGCAACAACACTGATGCATTAACAATATAAACTCTATATAAACACTAGAGACCCTTTTTAAAGGTCTCGGTCTCGTTTTGGAATCGACAGCATTCTTACTTGGTTTTGTATCTCTCGGTTAAGGGCACTCTGGATTTTATTTCAAGACTGGTCAAGACCCCAACCGCAGGGACATTGCTAAATTGCCTGTGTATTGTCTGATTCATGCATTAACATCATTACTGTGATTGGATGTAATACTTCCTGCTTCAAATGCAACCAATAACTTGACTCATTTCTAATTTAAAACTGGCTACTGTTAACCCCTACTCCCCAGCCCCCCTTAACACTCACTCCATGTCATCAGTGTGGAGTCTGATGGGACTGATGGTGAAGAAGGTCTGAGAGGAGAGGTTGGAGCTGTGAAACATTAAAAACACAATGAAACAGTCAGATAGTGATTGTAGAGATCCAAAGAAGTGGTGATGATCAGATGCTCCCTGCAGAGAACTCTGTGCTAACATCCATGTGTTTTAATCACACAGCTAAATGCAGAAGGTCATCAATGGGTTTGGTGCAACAAGATTCCAATCAGCTGCAGTGTGGGACCGTCTGAGTTCATCACATATTTTACACATCAACTGTTAAAGGAGCATTTATCAGAGTTCACAATGATGAAAATATGCAGCTCTAAATACAACTGTTAGACTAAACATGTTGAGTTATTTGAAACATCAGCAGCTGTCAGTGAACAGTTAATAACATGACTCTCAGTAGAAACTCACCATCTGTAACTCGGATCTCAATCTCCTGGTATGATGATGGGAATAAAGATCTGACCAAACCACATCTGTACCTTCCTGAGTCAGACTGAGTCAGGTTTGTGATACTCACATACGGAACTATCTCGGGTCTTGCATAATTTCCCTCTTCATATCTGATGCTGTATCTTCCTCTCTGAGCTGTGTAATCTTCTGTCTCAATGAGAATGTCTCCATCTTTGCATTCATCCTTACAGAAGATTCTCCTCCATCCAGAGAAAGTGAATGAGCATCTAACTGTGATGTTTCCTCCTTCAGTTCCTGTACTCTTGATGATTTCTGCATTGATGAGACCAATGTGTCCTTTCTGCATTGCTGTAACAAAGATGAACAATTAATAGTTACTATCTTTCTTTTTTGAGAGCTGCTCATTTCACACAGCAATTTGATGAAATTTAGATTCTGTCAACAAAGATTCAGATTAGGAAATGTCTTATTCCATAATTTATTTCAGTTGGATGAACTATAATTAATGTTAATATTTCAAAAAGATTTGTGCAAATGTTGGGCAAGTTGTAGAAAAAATAAAAAATAAAACTATACAGTTTACACTTCCATTTTAGTGCAAAGAGCGACGTCCCACCGGGATCAGCCTGATAAACTGACTGACTCCCTTTAGTCATTCAGAGTGGAACCCCCCCCCCCACTCTGAACTATGGAACCAGTACAGAGGAACAATAGTTGTTTGCAGATTGTTGTCAGGCTATGAAAACATGTATTTAAATGTATTGAGGAGATAACTAATTTTAAAGAACTACATTTTAAAGAGAACTCATATGAAACTCTGAACATCCTGTTTAATAACAGAAGTCACATGATGTGACGAAACAGAGTCCACTTGTGAGAAACTGTTACCCTTCTGCTGCAAAGTTGGACTGACCGACTGTAAATTAATAAAATAAAGAACAATTTCAGAGTAAAAAGACACAGAATGATAGAACTAGAAGCTGAGTTTACTCACTGAGGAAGAAGAAGCAGATCAGAGACTGACAGACGTTCATGTTGGAGGATCTGATGGTTTAACGCTGCCTCTCTTTCTTCTTCACTGGTAAACCAGGAACTGTTCACTTCTCTACAGAGTGATTCCTCCAAAGACATCACACTGACCAAGTTGCATCAATGTCATGTTTTTGTCTACACTGCAAAAAAATCACCATCCTTATAACTCATTTTTTAAATTTTTTTAATAAACCAATTGAAAAAAATCTCAGAAAAACAGAACTCAAGAAGCACTTTAAAGGGTAACTACCATTTTTTTCAACCTGGAACCTATTTTCCTATGTTTTTGTGTCTAAGTGAACAACAATCTTCAACATTGGTCCATTATTAAACAAGATCACTGCAGTCGGCAGCGGCGAAACAAGCTACCATGTAAGTTAATAGGGCAATTGTCCAGCTTGTATTTACCTTCACAAAAGTGCTGTTCTATCATTGACAGGCTCAGATTGATATTCTAAGTGTCTGACATCATTATGGAAAGGATTTCTAAGGAGGTCGACCTCAATGTTAAAGAGTAAGTTCCTTTTTTTAAACATTAAAGACTCCATGTAAATAAACAGTAATTTTAGCATTGTAAAATACACTTCATTCAAAGTCGACAGAAACAAAATAAAACTATGAAAAGCCATTTGGGGTCGTCTTTCCCCTTTTCCAACCATCACAACTCTAGTTTTGGTTGACAGAGTTTACCGATTTACAAGTCAAAATACGTTGGTTCTATACACACTAAAAGTATGTCTTTCCAATGGAGTCTGGTGGGTTTAGCGCTAGTGACTTCAGAGCTGTTTGTGGTTAAACATAAAGTTCTCAAATATGTTTTAAAGGTCTATCTCTGAAGGGATCCTGTCCATAATGTTGTCAGACACTTAGAATATTAATCTGAGCCTGTCAGCAGCAACAAAACAGCACTTTTAGTGGACATAATTGACAATGCACATTTGCCCCATAGGGTTACATTGCAGCCCGGTCTGTGGCTGCTGGTTACAGCGTTTACACTTAATACTAGACCAATTACAAAGATTGTTGTTTCCATGAGTCACACACACACAAAAACATAGGAAAATCCAGGTTGTAAAAAACTGAAATACCCTTTAAGGCAAGGTCGGTAAGCTTATAAAATATACACGTTTAAATATATATATATATTAAAGAAAGAAGAAAGATTAAAAAACAAATAAAAAGAAAGATAACTTAAAAAATACATGGAAAAAAAAATCGATTTTTACTTTATCTTTTACGCTCCACTTGTGTTCTTAAACCCCCAATGTATCAAAGTAGACACAATTCTCATTGGTTAACGGTTATTTTTACCTTTTTTGAGGGGGACAAATCTACCTCTTCTAAATATCTAAATAGGAAAATAGGATCTACTTAAGACAGCTCTTTTAAATGTAAGTACATGTTTAAGTTGTAAGAACTTTGATTAATAACTTCTGTTCTTAAGTTTTTGAGTAAAAGTGAAGGATTTTTTTTTAGTTCCACTGTTAGCAGTCTCATAGTTTTGCTCTATAAATAACGCTTTCACATCTTTCCGTTGTAACACCACAATAAGGAAGCGACTAACTGTGAAAGAGACACCTGATGTGGTTTTGATCACTTTAAATCATGGCACTGATCGAGTTTGTGACAGCCTGCAAGATGTATAGGATGTATTTTAACAAACAGAGAACTTTGTGGCTGCAGTCATGTGTTAAAAAGAGCAGAATTCAGATACAAGAAAGAAACAACTTTATACAAACTATACGTCTCTAATTGGCCTGTTTTCTCAGCTTTAAATCTAAACTGTCACTTTGCTTTACACAGGATTTTGGATTTTCAAAGATTTTTTTAGGATTTAAAAGTCAAAATTCATCGCCGTGTCAAAGGGGCTTCACAGCAACTTCGTCAGGAAACAACTCATACTCAACAAGTTCACATAACACTTCCATATCATAATCAATAATTATTATGATTGTAATATAACACTACACTTTATTCAGCACTTTGAGCCAGCGTTAAAAAAAAAAACAATAGCATTAATAAAAAACATTGCAAAAACAAACTACCATTCATCACCATCATCATCGCCATCATCATCGCCATCATCATCATCATCATCACCATCATACTGTGGGCGTATAAAGCTATAAACTGTTTAAACCACAGAGAGGAGGGGAGAAATCACACAGAGCAGCTTCCTGAATACACTAACTGGTAGAGTGAAGTGATAAAAACATTTCTCCTGCAGTTTGGTGATTTTTCATCAACAGGATTAAATTCAGAATGAACATCCAGCTTGTTCTGCTCTTCTGCTTCTTATCAGGTGAGCACTGATTGCCTGTTTGTTGTGTGCAATGTTTCTGTTTGTGTTTAAAGCCCTGCTTGATCTCACCCCGAGGTACACGACAGAACTTTTCTTACAGTAGATTAGTTTAGATAGACTGTATTGATCTGTAATCGGAACGTTTCAGTGCTATACAGCAGCAAAATATCCGACACACAGCACACAGAGAATATACGAGATCAACTCTTCAAAAAGTGGCGAATAAAAATGTACAACCTACTTAAATAGTATTCATAAAGACGAAGTATAAACTATGTTTCTGCAAGTTGCACCTTGTGCAGTATTGCGATGTATATGAGTTGTATCAGTGATCAGTGATGAAGTGTTGAAAAGTGTTATAGCCTGTGAAAGGAATAATTTGATGATTTAGATTAGGACTTCCTATACAGTACAGCCAGGCCCACGTCGAAAAGACTAAAGACTCACAGACTTAATTGATCTCAGGTGCTAAGTGAGTGAGTGTGTGAGGCCACATGGGCTCAGATAGGTATAAATGGGATTGGGACAGCACTTCACGAGATCACATGTCACCTTGGCGACGTTTTATAACAAAGATGTTGCTGACACTTGCCGATTTGGGACTTTTCATTTTAAGTTTGTTGCTTTCCACACGGCCAAGGCACAGGAGACAGCTGCCTGATTCCAAATGTTTTCAAACTCTTGTTTTACAGCTGGACAACAGGTTGGTCTGTGTTCCGTGGTCGTGTGTCGTGCTGTTGTTTACCTTTGTAATTTCCGGATTTCCCTATGGTCTCCGCAGTAAACGTCACAATGCTTTGAACTGTGGGTGAACCTTTGGTGAAGTCTGCATCGATGCAGACTCACGGAAAGGGCTCGTTAAGTGTGTACTCAAAACCCTCACGCCCTTTGAAATTCGACATTGGGACAACCCTAAGCCCTTACGAATTTCGCGAGAACGCACACCAAAGTCCGTGAGTCTGTGAGTCCAGACTTTGGGATTGGGCCATTGTACACATACAAGGAATTTGACTTCCGTCTTAGGTTGCTCTCAGCCTCTCCATGCACCTAAGTTACAACACAACAGTTTAGAGGAAGATAGAAATAGACCTACAGCTAAAACATGGATAACCATGCTGCACAAAACATAGAACTATACAAGTAGGTGTGCATGCAGTATAAAGAATGACCAACAGTATGTCTACATAGTGTGTTTCTGGGTAAAGAATGTACATAGCAGAGTGTGAGTAATGTTTTACATAAACAAAAATAAAGTTGCACAAAAAAGATACTTCAGCAACTGCAACTACTTTTGAATGGGTTGAAAATAAAAGGATAAAAGATAAATAAGAACATGTACATTTCAGCACAAGCAAGAAAAGACAACAAAAACTAAATACTCAGCAAACATATCTTTCACAATTATTGTTAATGATTCAAAAAAGGATTCCCATGTTCAAAAAGAAGTAGGAAGAAGAAAAAAAAAAAAACTTTTCTGGTCCTACCCCCCTTTTTCTACTTTCGTACTTGTATACAAACAATTTAATTATTCACTTATTTATATATGTATACATACACATGCATGCATATAGATACTTACATGCACATACAGTGGGGCAAAAAAGTATTTAGTCAGCCACCAATTGTGCAAGTTCTCCCACTTAAAAAGATGAGAGAAGCCTGTATTTTCATCATAGGTACACTTCAACTATGAGAGACAAAATGAGGAAAAAAAATCCAGAAAATCACATCGTAGGATTTTTAATGAATTTATTTGCAAATTATGGTGGGAAATAAGTATTTGGTCAATACCAAAAGTTCATCTCAATACTTTGTTATATACCCTTTGTTGGCAATGACAGAGGTCAAACGTTTTCTATAAGTCTTCACAAGGTTTTCACACACTGTTGCTGGTATTTTGGCCCATTCCTCCATGCAGATCTCCTCTAGAGCAGTGATGTTTTGGGGCTGTCACTGGGCAACACGGACTTTCAACTTCCAAAGATTTTCGATGGGGTTGAGATCTGGAGACTGGCTAGGCCACTCCAGGACCTTGAAATGCTTCTTACGAAGCCACTCCTTCGTTGCCCGGGCAGTGTGTTTGGGATCATTGTCATGCTGAAAGACCCAGCCACGTTTCATCTTCAATGCCCTTGCTGATGGAAGGAGGTTTTCACTCAAAATCTCACGATACATGGCCCCATTCATTCTTTCCTTTACACGGATCTGTCGTCCTGGTCCTTTGCAGAAAAAACAGCACCAAAGCATGATGTTTCCACCCCCCATGCTTCACAGTAGGTATGGTTCTTTGGATGCAACTCAGAATTCTTTCTCCTCCAAACACGACGAGTTGAGTTTTTACCAAAAAGTTCTATTTTGGTTTCAGCTGACCATATGACATTCTCCCAATCCTCTTCTGGATCATCCAAATGCTCTCTAGCAAACTCCAGACAGGCCTGGACATGCATTGGCTTAAGCAGGGGGACACGTCTGGCACTGCAGGATTTGAGTCCCTGGCGGCGTAGTGTGTTACTGATGGTAGCTTTTGTTACTTTGGTCAGCTCTCTGCAGGTCATTCACTAGGTCCCCCCGTGTGGTTCTGGGATTTTTGCTCACCGTTCTTGTGATCATTTTGACCCCATGGGGTGAGATCTTGCGTGGAGCCCCGGATCGAGGGAGATTATTAGTGGTCTTGTCTTGTCTTCCATTTTCTTATAATTGCTCCCACAGTTGATTTCTTCACACCAAGCTGCTTACCTATTGCAGATTCAGTCATCCCAGCCTGGTGCAGGTCTACAATTTTGTTTCTGGTGTCCTTTGACAGCTCTTTGGTCTTGGCCATAGTGGAGTTTGGAGTGTGACTGTTTGAGGTTGTGGACAGGTGTCTTTTATACTGATAACAAGTTCAAACAGGTGCCATTAATACAGGTAACGAGTGGAGGACAGAGGAGCCTCTTAAAGAAGAAGTTACAGGTCTGTGAGAGCCAGAAATCTTGCTTGTTTGTAGGTGACCAAATACTTATTTTCCCGAGGAATTTGCAAATAAATTCATTAAAAATCCTACAATGTGATTTTCTGGATTTTTTTTCTCATTTTGTCTCTCATAGTTGAAGTGTACCTATGATGAAAATTACAGGCCTCTCTCATCTTTTTAAGTGGGAGAACTTGCACAATTGGTGGCTGACTAAATACTTTTTTGCCCCACTGTAAATACAAATGCATACACACATACAATTCCTTTTCCAGCTATCACGTACTAGGCTTGCTTTGGCAGTACTGCCACTGTAGATACTGTAGAAGTACAAGTACTGCATATGAAAAGTTAAATGTAATGTCTGCTTCTCTGTGAAGTGATGGATTAGCTCTCATTAAGCTGCAGTCTGTTTAGCAAGTCGTGATCACCAGTGTTCACTGCTCATCTTTTCAACAGCTGTGTGTGATGGAAAGACACTCACCCCCACTGAGGGGAGCAGCATCAGAGTCGCCTGCTCCTTCAGCCTCTCTGGAAGAAGAAAGTTCCTCTGTAAGGACGAATGTAAAGACAAAGACATTCTCATTGCTACAGAAGGAAACGCAGCTCACAGTGGCCGATACAGCATCTTCTATGAAGGAGGAACTTTTCCAGTATCTGAGACAGTTCTGGCCTGCTGGCCAAGTCTGACTTGGGATGGTACAGGTGTGGTTTGGACCACACCTGTACTTTGTACCTTGTACTACTTTTGGTTAAGACCTTTTTGGCCTGATTCATACTGGGCATTGAGGCCATGAAGCAGCCTGAACAGCAGCAGAAGTGCCCAGCGGTAACGGTTCAAAGTTGCAGAGCTGAAACTCTGTCTGTCCTCCTGCCAATCAATGTCTTTGTTTGTCTGCTCTATCCTCAACGAAACTGGAATATTAACATGTTAAAAGTGATATTTGAATCTATAAAAGTGTTAACATGATGTAAAAATAGACAATGATTAAAATCTTTAGAAATTCTTTCATTTTGTATATTAAAGGTCCCATATCATGTTAATTTTTAGGTTCATGGTTGGAGTTTGGATTTCTACTAGAACATGTTTACATGCTTTAAGGTTTTAAAAACACATTATTTTTCTCATTCTGTTGGTCTGAATATACTTGTTTTCACCCTCTGTCTGAAACGCTCTGTTTTAGTGCCTGTCTCTTTAAGAGCCCCCCTTGAGTCTTGGTTAATGCCCATTTATCTTACAGTTGTACTACTTGTAGTCTCAAGATTTGTGTCAGTTTTTTTAATTAAGAAGATCAATCTCTCTCTCTCTCTCTCTCTCTCTCTCTCTCTCTCTCTCTCTCTCTCTCTCTCTCTCTCTCTCTCGCGCTCTCTCTCTCTCTCTCTCTCTTTTGGTTCTAAGTCTGTCTCCGAGGTTACGTTCTGCCTCTGGTTGTATCCGTCTCTGTGGTTGTGCTGTGTGCTGTTGGCGTGTTGCTCTACAAATGGAAGACCAGTGAGCTACCCTTCAACTCTTTCTATCCTGTCAGTAAATATTCATTCATATACAGAAACAGATCAGTGTTTTTGTTCTTTGTGCTCCACAGGTTTGAACACCAGAGGGCGGTCAGATGACAGGAACACACAGGTGACTTTCTTCAGGCTCCTGAATGTCTGACTGATCATGTATTTATACCAGGGGTAAGAATTCAGAGCTTTTACTCAAGTAAAAATGACAATTTCTGCATTAAAACTCTCACCTACAATTACAAAAGTATCAGCAAAAAAGTAGCAAAAGTAAAAGTACTCAGTATGCAGAATTTTTGCAACTTTGCAAAATCATATTATAACTAGATCATACTTATTGATGCATTAATGTGTTCATCACTTTAATGTTGCAGCTAAAGGTGGAGCTCATTTTAATTACTTTATACTGTATACTGCTGTGTATCTTAAATATATTCAATTGTTTGTTGATTTATTTTTGTATTATTTATCCGAATCTGCAAAAGTAATATTTGCCTCCAAAATGTAGTGGAGTTGAAATATAAAGTAGAATAAAATAGAAATACTAAAATAAAATAGTTCAAAATTGTACTAAAGTACAGTACTTGAGTAAATGTACTTAGTTACGTGCCACCACTGTTTGTACAACATGTGCTGTCATTCTTCGTCACTTCAGTCAACACATTCTCACTCCCAACTCATAAAATACGGATGCTTGGTCAGGTGCCTTTGGCGTTGTTATTGATGCTAAAAGTCTCTGTTAGCGTCATTTCTAAACGCGCTTTATCTAAACGCGCTGGGTCGGGACTATTGGCATCACTTGGCACTAGGGTTGGGTACCAAAACTTTTTTTTTCAGAAGCATCGCTGCACGGGACGCTATGTTACCATTAGCTAGTAGCTGGATTAAACACAATGGTTAAAATGCTGGCAGCTTACGTTAAGCGGTGTAAAGTTTGACTGTATTTTCCTGTAGAGGATTCCAACCCCGGGACGTAACAGTCTGACTGCAGCTGCCGTTGTCGGAAAAATTGTAAAATACCCTTTTCCCATCTGGTGCTTGTTTTTGTCGTTTACCAGCAATTTACTGGTGAAATAAGTCATTGTTATAAGTTATTGTTATTACATTATTAATCAATCATTAAATTGGGACCATATGGCCTTAGCAATAAACAAGCCAATCTTTAATGTCGCCAACTGTCGTTTTGTGCTCCTTTTTATATTTTATATTATATACATTATAAATATATTATATATATTTCAGTTCAGACACTGGTTCAGGCACTGGTTCAGGCACCGTTTAGGCACCGGCACCGTTTTAAAAATATCGTATTAGCACCAGTATCTGAAAAAAAAAAAAACGATACCCAACCCTACTTGGCACTTAGGTTTAGGAAAAGGTCGTGGGTGGGCTTATAAAAGGTATGTTTACGTGACACGCGGGACAAGAACGGAACAATTGGGTTTAGGAAAAGAAGAACGGAACAACTGGGTTTAGGAAAAGAAGAATGGGACAGTTTGGTTTAGGAAAAGAAGAACGGGACAGTTTGGTTTAGGAAAAGAACAGGACAGTTTGGTTTAGGAAAAGAAGAACGGGACAGTTTGGTTTATGTAAAGAAGAACCGGACAGTTGGGTTTAGGAAAAGAAGAACGGGACAGTTTGGTTTAGGAAAAGAAGAACGGGACAGTTTGGTTTAGGAAAAGAACAGGACAGTTTGGTTTAGGATCAGGACAAACTCTACTCTAACCTCTAACCTTTGATTTGATTTAATTTGCAGTCATTTTGTTACTATAACAATGACATGAAAAATGCCGAAAAATGCTACAAAAATGTTGGAAAAAAAGGTGGAAAAAGCAACAAAAACATTTTAAAAAGCAGCAAAATAAGTGATAAAAACGTCAAAAGTGTTCATTTTCAATTTTGACCCAGGAGGACAACACAAGGGTTAAGTAAAAGTACAACAGTAACAGTAAAATGTACTTCAAATATTAACGTAAAAATAAGCCTATTGGTCCCTTGAGTTATATTATTATACCCAGGGCCTGAAATGGGCCAGTACTCAGCAGTACTGAGTACCGGCACTTGTGATATTTGTCCATGAGTACCCTTACTTCTTATTGTTATTAACAGTATTATTAATAGGCTGTATTGTATTGTATTGTTATACCAAACTAGGCTATAAATCAGGATTTATTGGGAAAAAGCACTGGCTTGACTGAAAACAAGCACATCTATGTAAAATCAGACACTCAGCACCCTCATATAGCTGAATGGAATGATCCTTTGTTTCATAAGCACATTTTTAGATGCTGTGACAATTCAACTGTGAGATTGGCAGTCGATACAGGCTCCTTAGAACAAATCATCGAATAGTCGACTATTGGGGGTCCCCCCTATGAGATATATGTATCAATATAAACATATCCAAAACACATGTGATTATCATATCATGGAAATGCTGAATACTGCCATATTTTGGCTCCAATTCAGGCACTGAGTATATCATAATATTACTGATGCTTTAATACACCAACAGCATTTAACTGTAATGTTACAGCTAGTGGAGGTGGCGCTTACTTTATATACTTTGGTAGTCTATTCTAGCGACCAGTTTTCATCAACACCACATTGGATGTCCTCTCTTGCCATGCACCTGCATTATCTATAAATACAAATAGATGTGCTGTTTCCATTGCTTGCACCTCCATTACTTTCTGAAAAACAGTAAGTGTGCAGTTTTACTAAACTGTAGTAACGGAAGTGTTTTTCACATGTTTTATAGCTGTGTATGTAACGTCAGACATCTTACCTGGACATATTGGTATCTTTGCTCTTTTATCTGTTCACTGTTTCTCTCGAACAGTACAATGCATTACTGTTTCATTCTTATTTTAGTTTCTTTATTTATAAAAAAAAAGAAGTCTTTTTAAGCTTTCCTTATATACAGTGTTGGGGAGTAACGGAATACATGTACCGGCGTTACGTATTCAGAATACAAATTATGAGTAACTGTATTCCGTTACAGTTACAATTTAAATAGTTGGTATTTAGAATACAGTTACATTGTTGAAATGAATGGATTACATGACGATACTTCTCTGTTTCACGGGTTTATTCACTCTCGCAACTCCATGTATTTCCCAGAAGCCCCAATATGAAAACGAAAAAATTAGCTATTTGCGTGATCACTGAAAGAGGTAAAGATGGAGTCGGAACCAGCACAACAGAGCCAGGGCAGGAAGGCGTTTCTATCTTGGAAATTCAAACAGCATTTCACATTAAAGAAAGAGAAGGGAGAACTTAGCCAGCAACCAACTTCCTTTCAGCATCCAAATTACTCCACCTCCAACCTGAAAAAGCATCTTAAAGTAAGTTATTTTTAGCAAAGGTTAGTCGTCTGCTGTAGTTTTACTGGTCACCTTGCTATTTTATAGTTGACATGCGACTTTACATTCTCCTACATGCTGATTTACTAGCCCCAGTGCCGTTGAAAGACTAGCCCCGTTTGACATGTTAGCTAAAGTTAGCTAAAATTAGCACATGGTAGCTTAGACTGCGGTTAGATTTTTGTAGTATGCAGTTCGAGACTACAAATACAAAAATGTATCTGCTTGTTTAGGTACACATTCAGCCAGTTGGAACAGAAGAACACACCAGAATAGGCCTGTTTAGTAAGCTGTATGTGATGGCCGCATTCCTACTTATAAAATGCAATTCAATGTGGAAGTAATCCAAGTATTCAGAATACGTTACTCAGATTGAGTAACGTAATGGAATATGTCACAAATTACATTTTTGGGCATGTATTATGTACTCTGTAATGGAATACGTTTTGAAAGTATCCTTCCCAACACTGCTTATATATATATATATATATATATATATATATATATATATATATATATATATATACACAGTATACTGTATAAATATATGTATATGTTCACTAACAAGTCTAAAACAAGACACCTGCTTACGTAGTCTTTCAGCTGAAATTGCAATCAGCAGTGTTTGAAATGCCCAGGGCTGAAATCCATTCTGTTTTGAATGCGTGGTTAACAGTTTTGACAGCAGTGTGTTAGCATTTGAACAAAGTGCTGTAGATCCACAGTGTTGTGCAGGTTGTGGTTAAAGTGATGGGATAAGTGTGTAAAGTTTTGAAAACTGTGTCAGGCAATGAAAAACGAAGTAGAGTTTGTGCCCACTGTCGTCTAGCAGTCAAAAAGAAAAACTGTAATGAATTACTTTGTTTTCAGTGTCATGATGATGCAGAGAGCAAATCTCAAAGGTCAGCCAAGTGTGTGTGTGTGTGTGTGTGTGTGTGTCCTTGAGGATTTAAGAAATGTTATGTTTTGCATTACATGTCCTTCTCACATGCCAAGTTGTTGGCAGGAAATGGAACAATCGAGGCAATGCTGCCATCTGGTAAGGTAAGATCATCC
The DNA here is from genome assembly GCF_031162955.1 of Sander vitreus. Taxonomy (NCBI): domain Eukaryota; kingdom Metazoa; phylum Chordata; class Actinopteri; order Perciformes; family Percidae; genus Sander; species Sander vitreus. Next base: position 29,799,939 of record NC_135861.1, on the reverse strand, counting down.
TTATTATTCCTGAGGAGCAATTTGTTGCAAAGCCAGCATTAAAACAACCGTCGCAGCAAAGCTGAAATTAAAGAAAGAAATTAAACAGCTAAACTGACCATTTAAAGCATTTTGAAACAACAGCTAAACTGACCATTTAAAGCATTTTGAAACAAAACTCCTTGAGGATTTAAGAAATGTTACACGCAAGGCTAAGCTTTTATGTTTAGCATTCCAATGCCAACGCAGGAAACGGAACAATCAAGGCAATGCTGGCTTCTGATAATGTAAGATCATCTTTATTATTCCTGAGGGGCTGTTTGTTGAAAAGCCAGCAGTAATACAATCATCACACAAATAATTCACACAAATTACATAATGTTATAGCAGCAGAGACAAATCAGTTCTTAAATCTATTGGTCCTGCATCTTTGCTCCAGGTGGAAGCAACCTGAACTCACTTAACAAAAGGTCACTAAGATTGGCCTTCTTTGTGACTTTGTGATATTAAACATTCTCATAAACGTGGTGGCAATGTTAACAATTCTGATAAAAGTGTGCACAATACCAGTATTAGGTTCAAAGTTTATCATCAATAATTGTCCTCAGATATACTATTGAACAACTTGGAAGAGTAAGGGGAGGGAGGCTTCTTCCTAAAGTCAATTGTCATTTTGTTTTAAATATGATTATGGTAAGTTTCATCTTCACTCAGCAGGGACACAGTAAGTACAATCATCTTTTTTCTGCACTTTATTTTCAGTATGACAAAGAATGCTACATTTTATACTATGTGCATTCTGTGTACGGAAAACCACTTCATGATGTTCAAATTTTACATCTGCAGTGACATAAATTCAGAATATAAGAGAGATATCTCGGTGGTGATTGGAAATGTCAGAACCAGTTTCATTTATAATGCTGCACATTTCAAGTGCTTTCATCGTTCCATTGTTGTCATAGAAGACATAACACACACTCACAAAGAGCTGTGTTTGGTAAAAAGCCACAGTCTACCATAATTTAATTTCAAACCCAGTGCCAAACAGAAAAACGCCCATAGTACGACCAAAGGAGAATCCTGTTCCCAGCACTTTTGCCTCTACACCTGACGGACCGATGCTGCCACCGGTGTCTATTGCCAGACCGAGTGTGGCTTTCACCGGACCAACGGAGGCCGAAGCACTGGCCAGTTCTGCTTTGGCTATGGCTCTGACACCTACTGCCCTAGAGATTTCAGCCCCTGCGCTGGCGTTGGGCCCTTTGGCCTCTGCATCAAAAAAGCTCCATTCAGCACGGACGTGGCCAACTCCTGCACCAGCATACACTCCAGTTTCCTCCTCAGATTCATCTTCAAATTTCCCGGCACCAGCATAGGTACCGGCAGCAAAAGCTTTACCGGGCCGGTCAATGGCGTCAGTCATCATCTGATTCCCGCCTGTACCAATCGCTAGATCTCCTTTCACTACTGCATGGGTTACAAACACAGAGACGCTACAGTTAAAGGTGCCGTAGGTAGGATTTTGAAGTTCCAGGACTTAGCCGAAACATTTTAACATCGACAACTTCTCAGTCCCTCTCCCCTTTCTGCTAAAACCCAAAATAGTCTCCTAAGCCCCTCCCCCCACAAGGGAGAATGAATGTGTGAGGAGCCAGATTTCTTTTTTAAATTACCTGCTTCATGTAGTTCTAATGGAACATAGGGTCCGTTTCAGCAAATATGACAGAAAGTTAGTTTTATAAGGCTTACCTTTAATCTCAAAGAAGATATTTGAAAAATAGATGTACTTGAGAATAACATTGTAAATTCAAGCTGCAAGCAGTGTTGGACGGGCCCTCGCGCCTCTGCGTGCGTCGGGGTTGCTGACGAACGCCGCTACTTGCGACCGTGCATTTGCGCGGCACTCAGACACAGCAAATCACCAATTAAAAGGGAACTCTCTGCTGAGTTCAATGATACCTCACAAAAGACTATACGTCCTACAGTTCATTAGCTGTGAAAGGGGTGTGGCCAAAGCATAGGGGTCGGTGCAAACCTTTGCCAATAAAAAAGGAAGTATCTGCTGAGTTCATTGATACCTCACATAAGACTCTACCTTAAACGGGTCACCAGTTAGAAAGGGGGCGTGGCTTAAGCATAGGGGGTCGGGCCAAACCATCACCAATCAAAAAGAACCTCTCTGCTGAGTTCAATGATTCCCCACACAAGACTCAACCTTAAATTGGTCACCAGATATGAAAGGGGGCATGGCTTAAGCATATGGGGCGGGGCAAACCGTCACCAATTAAAAAGGAACTCTTTGCTGAGTTCAATTACACCTCATACAATAGTCTACATCAAACAGGTCATTATTTATAAAAGGGAGCGTGGCTGGCTTAGGGGACGGGCCAAACCATCACCAATTAAAAAGGAACTCTCTGCTGAGTTAAATGACACCTCACACAAGACTCTACTTTAAACAGTTCAAATGTTATGGAAGGGGGCGTGGCCTGAGTAAGTGGTCATGGTCAAAGTATAGTGGGCGGCTCAGTATCACATGTAGACCACACATTATAAGTTTCATGTAAATCGGATGATGTTTGTCATATAAGACAAATTTCCTGTTTGCTATGACAAAAAGTCAATTTTGGCCTGTAGTTGTCCTCAGACCTGGACTCTTCTCAATCGTGAGAAATTTCGGTCAGATACGACAACGTACACTCAAGTTACAACTTCTTTGTTCATCGCTAAACACTTAAAATGGCTGCCACGCCACGCCCACACCGTTTGACGGTGTTGAGATGGTACAGACCAAATCTGAAGTCCATTGGATGAAATCTCTAGGAGGAGTTCATTAAAGTATAGCACCTTGACTTGTAGGCCTACTTCCTGTTGCCACTAGGGGGGCGCTATGACTTCGAGTCAATTTTGTCCAGTAAATGTCCTCAGAGTTAGAGGCTTATGAATCATGAAATGTTTCGAGCCAATTGGGCAATGTACACTCAAGTTATACCCACTTCCTGTTTTGATGGCGAAACGCACAAAAAGGCCGCCCCGCCACGGCCATGCCCTATGATGAAAAGTATTTCTTTTAATAACTTTTCATCTTTATCGTCTTAAGATGGCACAGACCAAATTTGAAGTTGATTGGATGAAATCTGTGGATTTCGTTAAAGTACGACATGTGGAAATGGCCAAAATCACACTAATTTCGAACTTTCAATTCAAAATGGCGGACTTCCTGTTGGGTTTAGGATATGGCTCCAATGACGTTTTTTGTAGGTCTTGACATGCTACATATGTGTACCAAGTTTCGTTAGTCTACGTTAAATGTACTGCAGGGGCTCAATTTTTGTAATTTTGTAGGGGGCGCTAGCGAGCCATTTTGTGCGCCTATTCCCGAAACATTTAAAATATGTAAATGTTCACCAGACTTGATGCAACCACCAATTTTTGTGAGTTTTTGAGTATGTTAAGCTCCTCAAAAAGGCAATTAATTTGCCAGGAAAAGAATAATAATAATTCCTTCAGTTTCAATAGGGCCCTATCGGGCCCTAAAAATATTTCAAAACTAACATTTTCCAAACAGATATCATCCGCAGAGACCTTGTGATAGTGTTATTTATAATGTGTTGGGTTGATCAAGCCTGACTGTTTCAATGGTTTAAAACCTTTTAATCACTGATGTGTCAGACAGTGTTTTCTTCTTGGTGAAACAGGTGAATATAAGGAACATCTAAGCTCATATTTCAATATGTTAACTCAAATAAATACCACTTTAATTTGTTCTTATAATAAAAAAAAATCTCTAAATTTGGACAGTACCAAATTTGGCTTTTTCTCAAAATGTTGTTCTCATAGTCAACAGCCCACTGGACTCAAAGTTCAATTTGACTGACAAAAAAACAACCCAAAATGTTTCTTTACTTACTCTCATCAGAAAGGTCTGAAAAAAAGCAAAGGTGAAAATTAGTTGGATGCTTATTCAGGCAAGTTCATTTCTTTCTTTTGAAATCATAACATCACATGAAACATGTCAAACAACAACAACAGAGTGATGGACTCTGCACATATATAAGGTTTATATAGCATCAAGATAAGTCCTCAATAAACCATATTTCTATTAATAGAAAGTATGCACTGCTGCACACGGTTGGTGTTTGCCTACCGGACATCTTCAGGAAGAATAGTTCACTGGGAAAGAAAAAGAGGAAATGTCAGCAGCAGATTACAGCTAGAGTTTCTCTCAACTGCCTCAATAAGATCTGCAGCAACTTATACTTTATATTATATATTACATTTCTTCACATTACATTACACATTGCATTCAAAATGGTATTTATTGATTAATAGTAAATTAATTAATGGACTAATTGGAATAGAAAATGATATTACTAAAGAAGCAGATAACATTTCATTATTCTGTACTGAATATAAACAGTCAATAAAAATATAGCATGCATACATTGTTGTTTGCATAACAAAATTGACATGATTGATTAGTTACCTGAACGAGGTTGTTGATAGAAAGTGATGTATGCTGCGTGCTCTCAGCTTGACTGCTGGACTGCACCCATTGGGGAGGCATATATTCCCCACTGCAACAGATACTGAAAGTCTGAAGTTCACCTTCGGAACAGCTCAGAGCAAAAGGGCACAGAAAGGGAGGGGGTGGTGGGGAGATTTCCTCCATTTTTATAAATAAACACAAAAGTAATTAAAAGCTGCAAGCAGCGATAGACGGGCCCTCGCTTCTTCCCGTGAGTCTGGATCAGAAATGCTGTACCAAGTATAGGGGGCGGGGCAAACCATGACCAATGAAAAAGGAACTCTCTGCTGAGCACAAAGATGCGTCACACTGACATCGGGTCAAACGGTTCATTAGTTATGAAAGGGGGCGTGCCTACAGTTTAGAGGACGGCACTAGACATGTATTTTGTTGCTCGATATGTGTAGACTGGATGACATTTGTCACATAAAGGTCTTTTCATACGGGGAGTGATAGTCGCTCCTCATAATTCATTTTCAATGAGAGGCGAGAGGCGAGCGGGAAGGTAGGGGGGGTGTGGATGGAACGACAAGCGGCGCAACCTTGTGAATCTGTCACGTTTGTACTCGTCACTCGCACACACCCACCCGCTGCAAGAGTTAAATTGTCTTGAGCGTTTCCCTACGTGAGCAATGCGCCGTGCAAATCAGTGAACAGGTAGTCTATATCTCTATCCACGTTCTACTTCTGGGATTGTTCAGGTGCCACCGGAAATTCTGCCGGATGTCTTTCATTTCAGCCGGATGTCCGTTACCTTCCTCTTTCTTGTGTTGGCATTCTAAACTCCAGTGGATTTCTGATGACTATGGTTAACTGCTCCTTAGATCTCTGCAGGATAAAGCCAGACAGCTAGCTAGACAAACGTAGATTGGAAATCTAAGAATGTCTATCCATCCATCGTCATCGGGATCGGGTCATGGAGGCAGCAGCTCCAGCAGGGGACCCCAAACTTTCCTTTCCCGAGCCACATTAACCAGCTCTGACTAGGGGATCCCAAGGCGTTCCTTACAATCTCTCCACCTAGTCCTGGATCTTCCCCGAGGCCTCCTCCCAGCTGGATGTGCCTGGAACACCTCCTTAAGGAGGCACCCAGGGGGCATCCTTACCAGATGCCCAAACCACCTCAACTGGCTCCTTTCCACGCAAAGGAGCAGCGGCTCTACTCCAAGTTCCATATGGATGACTGAGCTTCTCACCCTATCTCTAAGGGAGATGCCAGCCACCCTCCTGAGGAAACCCATTGTGGCCACTTGTACCCTGGATCTCATGACCCAGCCTTCATGACCATAGGCGAGGGTAGGAACGGAAATTGACAGGTCTAAGACTTTATCGGAAAATTATTAAAAGCATCAAATTATCCTCAAATGTTTAGCATTCAGTGTATAATTCTGAATTAAATATTTGCTTCCAAATGACTGTATCAATCTAGACTTGTACTGTTTGAACCAGACCACATTGTTTTTGTTTTTGGTTTGTTTATTTGATTGCAAAATTGATGCCCACAATAAACGAACAGTTTGCATTTCCAGATTGAATGAACGAATTGAATTTCATGTGGGGTTTTTAATTGTATTCCTTCATTCATTACCAAGCTGCAGTCAAGCACTGACAATGACAATGACAATGTCTTGATCATATAATAATGACTTTTCCTGCAGCTCAGCAGCTTGGTAATGACTGTTGCTCAACTGGCTTGGTATTTATGAGCCGCAATCCCTTGTGAGATAATTTAGAGCTGGTGTTTGTGTTGTTGGTTCTTACCTTCTTCAGAAAATCCATTTGACTGCTGGTAAGTTAGTGTGAAGCTGTGGTGTCTGTTGAGGGGGAACAGATTTGATCAAAAACACTACAAAGTTTTCACAGATCACAAAATTGGTCCAATTTTTCACGAAGCTTGGCACAGATGATCATCAGTCTATGCCTCACAAAAGTTATTCCATTGCGCATTGATATTCGAAAGTGTTTGCCCGTCACAGCCAATCGAAATTGACGGCGAAGCCGCCAAACAGGAAGTGAACTCATATCTCGGGGAGGCTTTCACCTATCAAAACCAATCTCAATTAGGAGGAGGCTCAAGAAATTTGGTGACTTTTGACCACTAGGGGGTGCTATAATCACAGGAACTAGGCACATATCGCAGCAATACTTTTACGTATAGAAACCAAACTTACTAAACTTGAGACCCCATTCTGAGGACACACAATACATTTGGTGACCTTCGACCAATAAGGGGGCGCTAGAGTTACAGGAAATGAGCTCATACCTCAGCAATGCTTTCACGTATCGAAACCAAACTAAGTACATGGACATGGACTTGGGACCGCATCCTGAGGACGCACAATCAATTTTGAGTCTTTTGACCAGTAGGTGGGGGCTATAATCACAGGAAGTAGGATCATATCTCACCAACGCTTTCATGTATTGAAACCGAACGTTGTACATGGACTCAAGACCCAATGCCGTGGACGTAAAATAAATTTGGTGACCTTTGACCACTAAGGGGGCGCTATAATCACAGGAAATAGGCTCATATCTCAGCAACGCTTACATGTATCAAAATCAAACTTGGTACAGGGACTTGGCACTTGATTGTGAGAACGCACAAGGACATTGCAGTAATTTGGCCTCTAGGGGTACTGTAACAAAGTCAATGAGCTGACATCTCAGCCATTCTTTATCCAATTGCCATCAAAGTTGCTGTGAGTGCTTGCTCATGCCATGGCAACGCCATTCCTGCTAATGTACTGCTTGGCCCCCTCATTGCTGCTTGCAGCTATATTTTAGACTTGGGTTTGGACTTTAGACTTATTGTCACCAAGAGGAAATTCTTTTTCACAACACTGTTCGTTATGGACCACACGCTTACAAGGAAAAGGGAAGTTTTTCCTTGCCACTGTCGCACTAAATGCTTGCTCTTGGGGCAATTACTGGAATTGTTGGGTCTTTGTAAATTATAGAGTGTGGTCTAGACCTGCTCTATCTGTAAAGTATCTTGAGATAACTCTTGTTATGAATTAAAATGAATTGAATTGAAAATTATATTGAAACAAAAGTACAAACATAACAGAATGGTATATAGGTAAATAGCACAGACAAATAACACAGAGTGGCAGAGATGTGTTTTCTCTGGGTCTCTTGTTTAGGGCTGCTATGGCTGCAGGCACCAAACTTTTGCCATGGCCAACTCTCTTGCACCTCAGGGTCCTGTACCTGCGTCCAGAGTTCTCACAATATTACAGATTATATATTCACCAGCTCCAACACTTTGGTTTGAGGACATATATCTGCAAAACTAAAGACATTCCCATTAGCCTCAGCTGTAATAGATCACTTACTTGTTGGTCCTGCAGAAAGAACCTTTGAAACGACCTGTAATTAAACCATTAAAAAAACAGTTAAAGGATAGCAGTTACTGTACAATTTATCTTATTTAATTAGGGCCCGAGCGAAGAAGGCCCTATTGAAACTGAAGGATTATTACGGCAAATGAATTGCCTTTTTGAGGGGCTTAACATATTCAAAAACTCACCAAAATTGGCGGTTGCATCAATCCTGGTGAAAATGTATGTATTTTAAGGTTTTTGGGAATAGGCGCACAAAAGTGGCTTGCTAGCTCCCCCTACAAAGTTAATAAAATTGCCCCGACCCCTATGCTTTGGCCACGTCCCCTTTCACAGCTAATGAACTGTATGACGTAGAGTCATGTGTCATCATTGAACCCAGCAGGGAGTTCCCTTTTTATTGGTGACGAGGCGCGAGGGCCCGTTCAATGCTGCTTGCAGCTTTAATTAATTACTTTGTTTTCAGTTTCTGGTATGGTTTTGGTGTTTTGTCTTGTCTTATTGTAGTCTGTTTTCCTGTCATTTTGGTAGCCTAGTTTTCCGTCATGTCTTGTTTCCTTCTGTTTGTGTGATTTTCGGTCTTGTCTTGTTTTATGTTGTGTTTCCTGTTTTATTTTGATAGTCTGTTCTCTGTCTTGTCTTGTCTAGTTTTACTCCCTGTGTTTTCCCACTCTTGTGATTGCCTGATGTTTTCCACCTGTTTCCCAGCCCTTGTGTAACCTGCCTCTTGTTACCTCGTTACCCTCTGTATTTAGTCTTTGTGTTCCCCTTGTCCTGTGTCAGATCATTGTTTGTGTTCGTTCCAGTCAGTCAGTCAGTCTGTCTGTTTGCTTCTGGTCTTTGTCAGCGTGTCCGTTTCCCAACTGAGGACAGGAGTGACTGTCCTCTCGTCCATGAGTTTTTGGTCAGTAGTTTCTGTATTTCCTTTGTTTTATATATTCTGTTCTTTTGTTGCTTCACTTTGGACATTTGTTTTTGCCTGCTGGATTTTTGGACTCTTCTGAACTTTCTTCAAATAAACTTGAACCTTAGGTCTTGTTTTCTGATGTTAGTCCAGCAATGAAGTGATAGCAAAACAGTAGAGCCACTGTATGAGAGCCTCTTAAATATTATCTACATTTACCTTACATGCATTTATGTTAAACATGATTTTGTACAAATATTGTGACATACTGCTATAAAATAGAATATAAAAAGGTTATAACCTCAATTAAAAATAAAGGCAAGGCAAAAACCAGCGTAAAATGAAGTGTAAAGGTGTGTTGAGATATTGCTCAAACTGAATCCAAGCTCTGCAGCCTGTGTGTTTGAAAGGTCACAGCCAGGGCAGCCAAGGCGCACATGTCAGGTGGGGGAGGGGAGAACAATCAAGCACTTAACCACAGCACCAAACTTTCTACAAATGAGCTTAAATCTCAGGTCTTGTTTTCTGATTTTAGATAGTCCAGCAATGAAGTGATATCAAAATATTAAAACCACTATCAAAATCTCTCCAATATTTAAATTTATGTTACATGCATTTATGTTAAATGATTTTGCACAAATGTAAAATACTGTAATATTCCCAGTAAAATAAAGTGTAAAGGTGTGTTGAGATATGGCTCAAACTGAATCCAGGCTGCAAACTTCTTTTGCTGCTAATGCTGCATTCAAAGGACATGGGAATTCCTGGCTTCACTGTCCCTGACTGAAGATACAGAATTTCATACTAAAATGGAGAACTGCTGAAGCTACGCTATGTTGTTGTAAAAACTCTTTTTGTTTTCATTGTTGACTCTATTTTGAGTTGAAACATTTTGTCAAATTTCCACAACTGTACAACATGAAGTACAGTTATGCACTCTCCCAGTGGACTTAAATGCATCGTCAGAAACATGACGGAGGTGTTTTATGGAGGCTGCAGAGACTCAGGGAGCAGGTGCACATGTGCTAGGAGATTTAAAGAGGTGAAAACAATAGCAGGAAAGCAACAGATTATTAACCCAGGTAAGACATTTTTATTTAAACTAGACTGAGCTGTTACTTAAATAAAATTAAGAGGAGAACAGAATGAAAAGACTTTTGGGGGTGGGGGAATGATTTTCCAACTATTTTGATTATCAATGAATTGTTCTGACTTTAGTTATTTTTCAAGCATAAATGCCTAAAGTCAGCAGATTCTAGCTTCTACAGTTTGTGGATTTTATATTTTTTTCTGTTTTGATATCAAAAACAGTGTTTTTGTGTTTTGCACTGTTGGTCACACAACACAGGACATTTAAACACTTCATTTTGGACATTTTTAGCTGATTTCTGTCACTATACAGACTAAACAATGTAATCAAGAATTTAATACTAACGTTAATCATATTAGAGCTGCAACAAAAGATTACCATAATTAAGTCAACAGACAATTAATACTTTGGTCTGTAAATTGTAAGAGAACTGACTCAACCTGCTTGTGTTGTGCATTTCATCCTTGAAAATGATATGAGCGCTTGAGAAAGTACTTATTGAATTTGACTTGTCCCTGTCTGTATGAACCCTGTAATTAGTTGGATCAGTGTAATGTCAGTTTAACCTGTGAGTGAAGGTGATTTGTAATGGAGCAGCACAGTATGTGTCAGTCTAAGTTACTGTAACATTATCTGATAGGTGTAGAATATGTAGATGTCAGGTTGAACTGAGCACTTTTTCTTTTAGGCTTATGAACTCAGGAAAAAAAGAAACGTCCTCTTACTTTCAACTGCTTTAATTTTTAGCAAACAACATGAAAAAATAAATTTTATGAACATAAAAATAGTCAACTACTAAGACATTGTAGTATCTGAAGAGCCTATAAGGTTAAAGTTTGTATAAAGCTCAACTGTGCAGAGACATAATGAGCACTGTGCACATTTACACTAGGGCTGGCCTAAATGTCTTTTTTTTTTTTTTTAGCTTTAAAGCTGCGATAGTAATTAAGAGTGAATAATCAAAGCATGTTTACGTCACTCTTTTGAAGAAAAAAAAGCACTCTCTCTCGAACGGCACAGTGGAGATCATGTCCGTGTTCCGTGCCGGAGTCCAACCTAACTGTGCCCGAGCCCACCTCTTCAAGTGGTCCCGGGCACAGTTTAACGTACCGTGTTCGGGCACGGAACGGAGCGATCACACTGGTCAAACGAACCAGACTTTGGGGTTTAAACATGCTTGAGCACAGAACGGATTGCCTAGTGTGAGTACACCCTAAGTGAGGGAGGAGACGGGAGTTAGAAAAAGAGGATTTTTTATTGCAGGGTTGAAGGGATCGGCTATTGAGCCAGAGAAGAGCGAGGCAGACTGGAAGACTAGATGCAGAACTGGGTTGTTGGCTGCTGTGCAGAGCGGGGGGAAACTGTAGAGCCCAGAGTAGGCTACGAGAGGCTAAGCCGAGCAGGTACAGAGCTGAATACGTGAATAGTTTAGCCGGACGGGTTGTTGTCATTACAGTGGCTTTGTCTAACAAACCCAACCAAGGGCGCACTTCAGAGCGTATCATGGTGGAGGCATCTCCTAGGCAAGAACAAGATGGTATGCAAGTAATTATAATAGAGGTCAGGGTTCAAGTTAAAATGTTTTGCCACAATAGGCCTGAAGCCTATTGGCCCGAAGATGGTTTTCCCTGGCCCGACGTCCAGAATTTGTAATTACCAGTATTATTGTAAGCTATTATTTACCTATTTCATTTGTAATATTGTAGGTTTCTAGTTCGTATTTTAGTAGATATGGAACAGCAGAATCAGATTTATTGGCAAATAGGTAGTCAGAGAAAGGGAATTTTAGTGTTGTGGTGTGTAGCAGTATAGCAAAGTATACACAATTAAAAAAAATCCTAAAAATATAAAAAATATTAAAAAAAAGTATTTAAGAAGAGAGATAATTTATTGAGAGGTCCACACGCACCTCTCAATAAATTATCTCTTCTTAAATACTACTTTTTAACTGGAGCAGATCAAGTGTATATCGGCGTCAGAGCGAGCGGTGTAAAAGCAGTTAATGGGTAACAGCAGGAAGTGTAAGTGCACGTTTGCCTGGGTTTATCAGGTGGTTGCTACAGTGGTATTTTGAAGTGACCAGGATGCATTAGGTGACTGCTATGTTTGTTCAAGAAGTAAATAATGTTTGCTGTGATAATCAATCACCTTTTCTACTGACCAATATGGATGTAGCTCATAATATCTGATGTTCATTTCCTTCTGTTACAGAGCTATCCAGAAGAGATCCAGATGAGCCTTCTGATGCAGACCAAGACTCAGATGGTATGTAGTGTGATCATCTTTAGCTTTCGACTTCTTGGCATGAAGTGTACAGTAGGTTATGACTCAGTCTGTGTATATATCATGGGGTTTCTCTTCTCTTCACCTAGAAGGACCTGCCACACACACACAGTCAAGAGGCCATTCAAGGATTGAAAGACCCTGTATGCCAATAAAATGTCTACACTTTCTAAAATAGATAATCAAACCCATCGGACGTTTATATTATAATCTGGATTAGTTTATAAACAACCAAGGTGGAGTTCATGAAGTACTGCAATGCTCTGAATGATGTACAGACATTTGTACACACTTTCTCTCACACAAACTTGATAAATGGTGTTTGTGATCCATCACAGTTTTTGATTACTGTAAGCTGCTTTCTACAACAAAACTAGCCAAGCACACGCCAACCTGATCTCGCAGAATTCCGTGAAATGAACACAACCCCTTAACTCAAAATCTGACAGTTTCACGGAATCACCGAAAATTCCGTGACGTGCCCACGGATGCGCACGGATTCCCTGATCACAGCACGTTTCTTTCTGCCAGTCGGGCTGCGGCTGAGAAGCTGTATAGCTTTGCTATTATTGGTATTTTTAGCCCAATAACCGCTGTTTTAATCAACATTTATTCACCAGATCTTATCATGGTTTATTTGTATTTCTTTTAATGCTATTTCGGCCAGGGAAGCTGGTTTGCTTTGTTGTTTATTTATATTTTTAAAACTATAACGCTACATCTAGCAACATATATTTAGATGTTATCATAGTATACATTTCTTTATTTTAATATTATTTCGGTCTTATTACCAGTGAAATATTACAGTATGCTGTAGGCTAATACAGAACATTACGATATGATCTGAGCTACTGACACGCATTCAAAGCCGATATCCCACAATGCAATGCGGGCATTCATACACAGAATCAGACAGCGATCAGCGGGTTTTTAACGCCAGTATCGCTTGTATGTGTGTGTATATATATATATATATGTATGTATATATGTATGTGTGTGTGTATGTATGTGTGTATACACACACATACATACATATGTGTGTGTGTGTGTGTATATATATACACACATATATACATACAATCAGTGGTTTAGTCACCAGCAACAACACGTTGCTCAGCTTTGTTCCAGTAAGTTATGCACCGTAATAACGTTTAAAAAAATCCACGCAATACTCCGGAAGTGACGTGGTACGTGCCGCTCGGCGGATAAGAAGATAAAAAATGCATAATATTGATGTTTATCTAACGTATTTCAGGATGTAAACAATGAAGATATTAATATATATATATATATATATATATATATATATATATATATATTTATATATATATATATATATATATATTTATATTTGTCTCATGTACTGTTTGCTCGGCGGGCGGCGGCAATCTGGAATGGAATGAAGCAGCAGACAGCAGAAACACAGGAGTCAAACATGTCCCCCCACCCTCCCCAGAAGAACTACACTTGTACAAACTTTGTAACAGGTTCTGGGGACCCTCTATAGTGGGAGTTGTAGTTTTTAAATATATTGGTATATTAGTATTAGTATAATATATATTAGTTTTACATGTTGTTGTCCATCTATGTCTTTTCTGTGGAGGAAATCTGTTACCATCTGCCAAAAAAATCGGCCTTTCACAAGATTATAAATATGTTATGGGATTTTTTACACTTTTGATCTCTGTTTAACAGGGTGACCAGTAATACAGAACAAATATCATGTTAATGACATTACTCAAATCTACATTCTACATACTGTGTTTTTAAATGTTTTCAAACAGATTGTTTATCTCATGAAATGTAAGTCATATTTTTCAGAGGCAGAGGTAAGGACCGTTCTTTAATCCAGTTAATAAACTTTGACTCTTTTTGCAAGCAATAAACAAAGATCCAAGGCAGCAACATCTTTTATATGTTTATCACAGTATAATCGTTTTAAGGCAGGGTTGAACATTAAGTGTAAGCCCAATATACTCTACTAATATAACTTTATCATATTCTCAAACGATGAAAAATGCTCCTGATGCTTTAACACATAAGCAGCATTTTAATGTTACAGCTGATGGAGTTGGAGATGGAGCTCTTTTTAATTACTTTATATAGTGTTTGGTAGTCTATTGTAAAGTAACTCCAGCTGTCAGATGAATGTACTGGTAGATGTGTAAAAAGGGGAAGAAAAAAAAATTCTGGTGTGCACGAGATACTTTCTGGTGCGCACAAGACACCTTCGTCAGAGATTTGGGTTCCTGCGCTGACATTGGGCCCTTTGATTTGAGAAACAGTATCGCCACTTTCACTTTGAGAGTGTCCCAATCCTGCACCAGCGTACCATCCAACCCCCTGAGAATCTGCGACTGTCCCAGCACCAGCGTACGCACCAACAGTACAATCTTCATCAGGCCAGTCGCTCCCGTCAGTACCAAACTGAAGATCTCTTTTCATAACTGGATGAGTTACAAACAAAGACACACTATGATATCCAAAATGATATTTGAAAACCCTGTACAGAGAACGTCTTACACTCCAGACAGACTTTGATCACTTATCTACGAATGAATCCAGGCTTCGTCTGCTCAAATCTAGACAGTTTTTTTTTTTGAGTCACAGGATAAAGCTGGGAAGCTTCTGGCTCATCAGGCCTGAGCCAAGGCAAACTCGAGGCTAATTCCTGCCATTAGAGCTAACTCAGACGAGAGCCACACTGATCCTGTCACCATTAATAAAATACTTGCCAAATTTTATGCTGAGCTGTATATCTCTAACTGCCCTCCCATTGCAGATGGCACGCTTAATGATATAACTTTCCCCCAAATAGACGTTGAATCCGTGAATGACTTGGGTGGCTTTATAACCACTGCTGAGGTTCAGGGAGCCATTAACTCGCTACAGAGCGGTAAATCCCCGGGGCAGGATGGCTACACTGTAGAATATTATAAAACATTTTCCGCTCTCCTCGCGCCAGTTCTAAGAGATGTGTACAACAAGGCTTTTCGTCAGTGTCGCCTTCCGGACACACTATCGAAGGCCACTATCTCCCTAATTCTTAAGAAGGGGAAATATCCCCTGCTTTGCGGCAGCTATAGACCAATCTCACTCCTCAATGTGGACCTCAAAATTCTCTCAAAGGTTCTTGCCCTCATTATCTCGCTAGATCAGACAGGGTTCATGCCTGGCCGACAGTTTTCCACAACACTAGACACCGAAAAGGCCTTCGACAGGGTTGAGTGGGGATACCTACGAGGCAATGGACATGTTCACAATTTTATCCTTTGGGTCAGATTATTATATTCATCCCCGTTCAAACTAACGACACGTTGTCACCCCTTTTCTCACTTTGGAGAGGTACCAGGCAGGTCTGCCCTCTGTCCCTGCTACTGTTCGCCATTGCAATCAAAACCTCTGGCCGTTTGGAGGAAGCTTGGAGGAAGGTTTCAAAGGCATCACACGGTCGGGCATAACTCATAAAGTCTCACTGTACGCGGATGACCTGCTCCTGTACATCTCTAACCCAGCCGTCTCGCTCCCTGTGATTTTAAACATTCTGGAACAGTTCGGTGCGTATTCCGGCTACAAGCTCAACAATCAGAAAAGCGAGCTCCTACCGATAAACTCTCTGGCTAGGCAGCTCCTACGCTCGTTATCGTCATTTAAGTGGGCTGAGGGACAGATTCCGCTACTTGGGTTTTTGTATTACAGCGGCCGTATCAGACATGTTCCATAAAAAATCTCTTACCTCTGGTCAAAAAAAAACAAGCGATTTTGACCGCTGGTCGATCTTACCGCTCTCCCTCGTGGGCTGGATAAATTTGATTAAGATGGTTGTCCTCCCCAAATTTCTTTCTTTTCCAGCACATCCCGGTACATATTTCTAAATCTTTTTTTCGACAAGCTGGACAGGGCGATATCTAAATTTCTCTGGGGTGGAAAACCCGCTAGGATCCATAAGGCAATATTACAGTCCCCTAAGACTGAGGGGGTCTGGCACTCCCTAACTTCAGACGATATTACTGAGCAGCTCACCTGCAAAAACTCTTTTACTGGATGAGCGACGACTGTACCTCACTACCTGTCTGGGTACACTTGGAGAGGGCGAGCTCATGCCTTCCACTGCGGTCGGACCTCTGTTCCCAACTCCCTTTGCCTTCAACACCTGTGGGCACATGCCCGATTGTATCTCTCTCGCTTAAGATCTGGAGTCAGGTTAGGAAAAACTTTGGTTTGCAGGGCCCTTTCGTCTCGACCCTACTGCTTAAAATCATGTCTTTACACCCTCAAGGTCAGACCTGGAATTTAGGACCTGGCATAATAAGGGTATCATCAGTGTCAAGAACCTATACGAGGATGGCATATTTGCATCCTTCACAGAGCTCTCTTTCCTTTATGGTTTGTCGAGTAACACCTCTTTCGCTTTTTCCAGATTAGAGACTTTGTCAAGAAGACATTCCCCCACTTTCCTAACCGTCTTTCCTTATTAACAACATAAATGTATGTATTTATTTAAACAAGTAAGTCATTAACGCTAGCTGTTCCGCTCACATCAACGTTAACGTTAGTTTGAAGCTCATGAATCGTACCTGATGTTTCTGGTTGGACCTAGACCTCTGTTGACGTGTCTGGCTCTGGCACACGCGTTCTTTTAGTACCTTTCTGAAGCCAGGCTAACATAACAACTTACAAACTCGACACACTTCTTTTTAGTTTCTAGTTTTTCAGCAGTGAAAAATCTGTTACAGTCAGGCTGCAGGCATCAGACAGCTTTTCTGAATTGAGGTAAGTCATGTAGTGCCCTCTGGGTAGTGTAGTTTATGTGAAGTTAGGGTCAATCTCTCTGACACTGACGCTTTCTCTGTCAGTGGTAGAGTAATGGCTACATGCGAGAAGTAGCGGTACGCAAGAAAAAGGGCAGGTACGCGTAAGAGTAAAATGTAGAAGTGCCGCTACTGTGTACCGGTGAGTACCGGCCCACTTCGAGCACTGGTTTCTGCATTGTATGATTCACTATACCCCGCCTCTGCGAACCCTCGTACTTTGTCAAAAGCTGCGTGGGAGGGTGATCTGAGCATGACTATTACGGACCATCAATGGGACCATGCACTCGTCATTGCTTAATCCAATGCAAGGTCCTTCATAAAGTCCATTACACAAACGCAAAATTGTCTAAAATATTCTCCACTGTCTGGGATGCCTGTAACAGGTGTAATCAGTCCCCCGCCAACCATACTCATATGTTCTGGTCTTGGCCTAAACTGACAAACTTCTGGATGAGCATTTTTGACACCTTGAGCAGAGTATATAATCACACTGTCCCACTTAACCATCTATCAGCCATTTTTGGCATTTCCCCTGACACGGACCTCCCTGTTGCATTGAGGCGGGCTCTGGCGTTAACATCTCTGCTGGCCCAGAGACTAATCTTGTTCAACTGGAGGCACGCCTGCCCCCCCAGGCACGACCGTTGGATTAAAGAAGTGCTTGACAACTTGAAGCTCGAGAAGCTTAGAGCATCTATGAAAGGCTCCTTCTCGACATTCCTAAATACATGGAACCCTTTCCTAGAATTAGTTGACTCCCTCAGCCTATTTACCGACACGGAGGACTGAGCTGAGACTTGGAAAAAATATATATATATTTCACAAATATTTTTTCAATATTTTTTCAGATATCATCCACAGAGACCTTCTGATATACTATAGGCTACTTCTTTATAATGTGTTGGGTTGATCAAGCCTGACTGTTTCAATTTTCTTCTTGAGGAAACCAGTGAATATAAGAGACATCTGAACTTATATTTTAATGTTAACTCTCAAACCCTTGTCCTCAGAATAATACAGCTTTAACTTGTTTTTTATGTTAAATTTCTCATAGAATTTGGACTTTATTGGGCGCCCTGTAAGCTCACCTGATTGAGTGTGCGCCCAATGTACTAAGGCTCAGTCCTTAGCGCAGTGGCCAGGGTTCAAGTCCACCCCGCGACCTGCACATCAATCCCCCTCTCTCTCTAACCACTCACCTGTCCTGTCAAGTAAAGACCAAAAAGCTAAGGATCGACTGATACTGTTTTTTCAAGGCCGATACTTTTCCCCCCATCTTGAGGCATTAACTGTCATCTGCCACCCTTTTTACTTCCCGAGGGAGATAACTGTAGTAACCATCACGGCGGTGTATATTCCCCCCCAGAGGCAAATGTTAACATAGCCCTCAGCTATCTTCATGGGTGCATAAGTAAACAGCAGCAGGCGCACCCAGATGTAGTACATATAGTAGCTGGAGATTTTAATCGGGCATGCTTAAAAGCTGTCCTCCCTAAATTCACCCAATATGTGAAGTGTGCCACCAGGGGGAGCAACACACTTGATCATGTCTACTGTAATATTAAGCATGCTTACAGAGCAGTGCAGCACAACACATCTCCAACTACAAGGGTCACAACATCACATCTACCTCCCCTGATGCTACAAAGGCAGAGGAATTAAACAGCTTCTTTGCCCGGTTTGAGGAAAACGGACAATCAGCGCCTCCCCCAGCCTTCACCAACATCTTGCTATCCCTCCAGGAACATCAGATGAGGAGAGTACTGAGGGAAGTGAACCCGAGGAAGGCGGCTGGACCTGACGGAGTACCGGGGAAAGTACTCAGGGCCTGTGCTGATCAACTAACGGGGGATTCCCACTGAGATTTTTCAACATCTCCCTGACCCAAGCCATCGTCCCATCCTGCTGGAAATCCGCCATCATCATCCCAGTTCCAAAAACATCAGCTCGTAAAAGCCTGAACGATTTTAGGCCCATCGCACTCACATCAGTGGTAATGAAATGCCTGGAACGGCTGGTTGCCCAGCACATCAAGGCCTGCCTCCCACCATCGTTTGACCCTCACCAGTTTGCCTATAGGGCAAACTGTTCCACTGAGGATGCCATCGACATCACTCTCCACTCAATGCTGAGCCACCTCAAACACCCAGGTAGCTATGTAAGACTGCTCTTCATAGACTTTAGCTCAGCCTTCAATACAATAATCCCGGACATTCTGATTAAAAAAACTCTTCAAACACAAAAGAAATAACAAAGAAGGCCCAGCAGCGATTACACTTCCTGAGAAGTCTCAGGAAAAACCATCTCGAACAGAAGCTGCTGGTGTCCTTCTACCGGTCAATCATCGAAAGTGTACTCACTTTTTCCATTACAGCATGGTATGCGGGGTGTTCAGCGGCAGACAAAAAGGCTCTGCAGAGGGTCATAGGCACAGCCCAAAAGACCATAGCCTGCCCTATGCCCTCCCTGGAAGAGCTCGCCAACTCCCGCTGCCTCAACAGAACTAAATCCATCCTCAAAGACACTGCCCACCCTGCTCATCACCTGTTCAACCTGCTTCCCTCTGGCAGGCGCTATAGGTCAGTGAAAGCATGCACCGCCAGATTAACAAACAGCTTTTTCCCCTGGGCCATACGTTCACTGAACAAACAATAACCCTGTTAAACAATGGCCATTTCCCACCTTAACCCATCTACTATCCCCTGTCATGACCAACCACACTACCCCTGGCAAATGTGAACTTTTTTATGCTGAAGCCTGTTGCTGTTTTACACGTGTGAGGGAGGGTGTGTATTGTCTGGGAGGGATGGGAGGGTGTCAGTCAACTGTATCCCAAGATACATGTGCTGTATATGTGGGTGGGTGGGTGAGTGTGTGTGGGAGAGAGAAAAAGAGAGAGTGAAATGTATGTAGGGAACGGGGGGTTGTCTGGTCTCTACATATTTTACATATTTCATTATTTCTCTTTTTAAAAGCACTGATCTGGAGCGGCACCCTGAATTTCGTTGTTTTAATACACTGTATTTTTTCAATGACAAATAAAGCTTGATTGATTGATACCGATTATTTGTAGTTAACGAAACCGATTAACGATATTTGGAACCAAAATGCATTTCCAATGAAAATCTTTAAGTCAAAATTATACGGAAGAGGATTAGGGCCACATGTGAAAAATGTATTTGAGATTTGAGTTTAAAGTCAGAATCCTGAGGAAAAAATTAGGACTTTAATCTCAGAACTCAATAATTTAACTCTAACTAAATTATTGATTTAATTCAACTTTTTCATGATATTCTAATTATATGACCAGCACCTGTATATCTCAGAACTCAATCATTTTTTTCACATGTGGCCCTAATCCTCTTGCATAAAATTAAGATTTTGGAATGTTACAAACTCCAACAAAAAACCTTGTTTAAATGCTTTAAGCAATTATATAATAAATCAGAAACTTTCAACATAGTACCCAGTAAAAGAACATGGTGCACTGACTTTATGAATATGCAGAACTATTGTCATTACTGTAACAGAATGTCATATAGGGAAATAACACAGACAGATAGCACAGAGTGGCAGAGATGTGTTTTCTCTGGGTCTCTTGTTTAGGGCTGCTATGGCTGAAGGCACCAAACTTTTGCCATGGCCAACTCTCTTGCTCCTCAGGGTCCTGTACCTGCGTCCAGAGGGCAGAATGGTGAAATGGCTGTTGATTTGTACTTCTCACAATACTGTATTTGGCAATCCTGCAGAAATAACCTTTGAAACGCCCTGTTATAAAACCATTAAAGGATAGCAGTTACTTATTTAATGACTTACTTTGTTTTCAGTTTCGTGTGTGTGTGTGTGTGTGTGTGTGTGTGTGTGTGTGTGTGTGTGTGTGTGTGCGTGTGTGATTATTACAAATACAATTCTGATTAGAAAGCATTTCAAAACAAAAATGTTAATGTTACACGCAAGGTAAGGCACATGCAGTTGTTGGCAAGAAATGGCCATTTCTGAGGCGCAATTTGTTGCAAAGCCAGCATCACAGTAATACAACCATCGCAGTGAGAGGACACCTTTTGCAAGTAATAAAAGAAGATCATGCTAATACACATACTACTACTGCAGATACAGGCTTATTGTAAAAGCTACAATTTCCCTGAAGTAGGTTTTTACTTTCACTTACTGTATTGTTTCGGTCCTGCAGAAATAACCTTTGAAATGCCCTGTTATAAAACCATTAAAAAACAGTTAATAGATAGCAGTTGCTTATTTAATGAATTACTTTGTTTTCAGTTTTGTGTGTGTGTGTGTGTGCGCGTGCGTTTGTGATTATTTCAAATACAATTCTGATTAGAAAGCATTTCGAAAAAACAAAAATGTTAATGTTACACGCAAGGTAAGGCAATTGCAGTTGTTAAGAAATGTTACACCGATTACCTTTTGCAAGTAATAAACGAAGATCGAAGAAAGCAATATCTTTCATGTTTATCATCGTATAAGCTGATAAATGTAGGGTTAGATATTAAGTGTATGTCCTACCTCCAAAACTTGATAACTTTATCATATTTCCAAACAGTGAAAACCGGTCCCTTTCTGTCCAGCTGGGACACACCTGTTGTTGCCATTTGTGGCTAATGAAGTTAATAAAGTCGGCTATAGTGTTGGAAAATCACAGGGTTTAGGCTTAATTTTGGTTTGGTTTTGGTAGGAGACATTTTAGAAACTTAACAGCTAAACTGACCATATAAAGCATTTTGAAACAAAAATCCATGATGGTTTAAGAAATGTTAAGAAATGTTGCACGCAAAGTTAAGTTATGTTTAGCATTACATGTCCTTCTCACATGCCAAGTTGTTGGCAGCAAATGGAACAATCGAGGCAATGCTGCCATCTGATAATGTAAGATCATCTTTATTATTCCTGAGGTGCTGTTTGTTGAAAAGCCAGCATTAATACAATCATCACACAAATAATTCACACAAATTAAATAATGTTGTAGCAGCAGGGACAAATCAGTAATGGCAATAGTACAATCATCTTTTTTCTGCACTTTATTTTCAGTATGACAAAGACTGTGTGCATTTCTTTTTTAAAAGCAGCAGACACGGAAAAAGCACTTCATCATGTTCAAATGTTAGATCTGCAGTGACATTAATACAGGATATAATAAAGATATCTCGGTGGAGATTGGAAATGTCAGAACCAGTTTAATTTATAATGCTGCTCATTTCAAATGCTTTCATCGTTTCATTGTTGTCATAAGACAACACACACTCACAAAGAGCTGTGTTTGGAACAAAGCCACAGTTTTGTTTTGTGGGCATTTTTGCCTTAAATCACCATGACAGCATGAAAGGGAAGAGAGAGAGGGGAAGACAGGTCGAAATGGAACCCTGGGCCTCTTCGTCGAGGAAAAAAACTCTCCATATGGGTGCACTCTCTACCAACTGAGCTACCCAAGCGCCCACAAAGCCACAGTCTACCATAATTTAAATTCAAACCCAGTGCCAAACACAGAAACGCCCATAGTACGACCGATGGAGAAGCCGGTTCCCAGCACCTTTGCCTCTACACCTGAAGGACCGACACCGATGCCGGTGTCAGCTGACAGACCGACTGTGGCTTTTACTGGACCTGCGGAGGCTGAAGCACTGGCCAGTTCTGCTTTGGCTATGGCTCTGACACCCGCTGCCCTAGAGATTTCAGCCCCTGCGCTGGCGTTGGGCCCTTTGGCCTCTGCATCAAAAAAGCTCCATTCAGCACGAACGTGGCCAACTCCTGCACCAGCATACACTCCAATTTCCTCCTCAGATTGATCTTCGAATTTCCCGGCACCAGCATAGGTACCGGCAGCAAAAGCTTTACCGGGCCGGTCAATGGCGTCGATCATCATCTGATTCCTGCCTGTACCAACCGCTAGATCTCCTTTCACTACTGCATGGGTTACAAACACAGAGACGCTACAGTTAATCTCAAAGAAGATATTTGAAAAAAATAGATGTACTTGAGAATAACATTATAAAAAACATTTCAAAACTAACATTTTCCAAACAGATATCATCCGCAGAGACCTTGTGATAGTGTTATTTATAATGTGTTGGGTTGATCAAGCCTGACTGTTTCAATGGTTTAAAACCTTTTAATCACTGATGTGTCAGACAGTGTTTTCTTCTTGGTGAAAGAGGTGAATATAAGGGACATCTAAGCTCATATTTTAATATGTTAACTCAAATACCACTTTAATTTGTTTTTATAATTTAAAAAAATCTAAATTTGGACAGTACCAAATTTGGCTTTTTCTCAAAATGTTGTTCTCATAGTCAACAGCCCACTGGACTCAAAGTTCAATTTGACTGACAAAAAAACAACCCAAAATGTTTCTTTACTTACTCTCATCAGAAAGGTCTGAAAAAAAGCAAAGGTGAAAATTAGTTGGATGCTTATTCAGGCAAGTTCATTTCTTTCTTTTGAAATCATAACATCACATGAAACATGTCAAACAACAACAACAGAGTGATGGACTCTGCACATATATAAGGTTTATATAGCATCAAGATACGTCAATACTCATAACACTTTGATCAAAAACAAAGTAAGGACGTTTTTTTATCTGGCAGCTCTCTTGCACTTACTGAAGTTAGATATTAAGTAAAAGTTCATCAGTCCTCAATAAACCATATTTCTATTAATAGAAAGTATGCACTGCTGCACACGGTTGGTGTTTGCCTACCGGACATCTTCAGGAAGAATAGTTCACTGGGAAAGAAAAAGAGGAAATGTCAGCAGCAGATTACAGCTAGAGTTTCTCTCAACTGCCTCAATAAGATCTGCAGCAACTTATGCTTTATATTATACATTACATTACATATTGCATACAAAATGGTATTTGTTCATCAATGATCATCAATGTTACTGAAGATGCAAATAACATTTCATTATTCTGTACTGAATTCAAACAGTCAATAAAAATATAAATTACTGATACAAACTGCATTATTTAGTGCAAAAATACTAATATCATAAAGCATGAAAACATTGTTTGCATAACAAACTTTACATGATGGATTAGTTACCTGAACGAGGTTGTTGATAGAAGGTGATGTATGCTGCGTGCTCTCAGCTTGACTGCTGGACTGCACCCATTGGGGAGGCATATATTCCCCACTGCAACAGAAAGTGAAAGTTTAAAGTTCACTTTCAGAACAGCTCAGAGGGCCTCATACCATATATTAAAATATATATAACACATAGTTGAATTAGTTTTACATGTTGTCTATGTGTTTTCTGTGGAGGAAATCGGTTACCATCAAACTCTTTCTCCTCCTCTATCTGCCTTTCACAAGATTATAAATATGTTATGTGATTTTTACACTTTTAATCTCTGTTCAACAGGGTGACCAGTAATACAGAACAAATATCACGTTAATGACATTACTCAAATCTACATTCTACATACTGTGTCAAAGGTCCCCAAATTTTTTCAAACAGATTGTTTATCTCATGATAATGTAAGTCATATTTTTCAGAGGCAGAGGTAAGGACCGTTCTTTAATCCAGTTAATAAACTTTATATGACTCTTTTTGCAAGCAATAAACAAAGATCCAAGGCAGCAATATCTTTTATATGTTTATCACAGTATAATCGTGATAAAGGCAGGGTTGAACATTAAGTGTAAGCCCACTATACTCTACTAATATTATAACTTTATCATATTCTCAAACGATGAAAAATGCTCCTGATGCTTTAACACATAAGCAGCATTTTAATGTTACAGCTGGTGGAGGTGGAGCTCTTTTTAATTATTTTGTATACTGTTTGGTAGTCTATTCTTCTGCACATTGTCATATTTAATACATTCATCTTAATCTGTAAAGTAACTCCAGCTGTCAGATGAATGTACTGGTAGATACCAGAAATGTTCTTCCCCTTTTTACACAAAAAAATTCTGGTGTGCACGAGACGCTTTCGTCAGAGATCTGGGTTCCTGCGCCTTTGATTTGAGAAACAGTATCGCCCCTTTCACTTTGAGAGTGTCCCAATCCTGCACCAGCGTACCATCCAACCCCCTGAGAATCTGCGACTGTCCCAGCACCAGCGTACGCACCAACAGTACAATCTTCATCAGGCCAGTCGCTCCCGTCAGTACCAAACTGAAGATCTCTTTTCATAACTGCATGAGTTACAAACAAAGACACACTATGATATCCAAAATTATATTTGAAAAAAAAAGATGTACTAGAGAATGAAATTTAAAAACAAATATTTCACAAATAATATTTTTTTTTAAACAGATATCATCCACAGAGACCTTCTGATATACTATAGGCTACTTCTTTATAATGTGTTTGGTTGATCAAGCCTGACTGTATCAATGGTATAAAATAACTGATGTGTCAGACAGTGTTTTCTTCTTGGTGAAACAGGTGAATATAAGAGACAGCTGAACTTATATTTTAATATGTTAACTCTCAAACTCTTGTCAAAATAATACAGCTTTAACTTGTTTTTATGTAAAATTTTTCATAGAATTTTGACTTTATTGGGTGCCCTGTTAGCTCACCTGGTTGAGTGTGCGCCCAATGTACTAAGGGACCGTTCGGTATTTATGGAATGGACCACCGGAGGAAAATAGGGGAGGGTCATGTCTTTTTATTCTTTGTTGGGGGAGGGTCATCCAACATTTTTCAGTATGGGGGGGGGGAATCACCCAACTTTTGTATTCATGAAACAGCAACATTTCAAAGTGGCTTCTTTGGTGCATATTTTTCACTGTAGCTCTTAGTCTCGGCCCTACTTCTCTACCAGATGGGTCTGACCTATGAGTTTGCTGTGGGACAGAGAGAGCTGCCCCCCTGGTGGCTGAAACAGGTAATTGCATTGTTTAAAAAATAAGTGGAATAATTACGTCTGGCATGATCAGATATTTTATAAATATCTTAAATAACACAAAACAACTAAATGGTGGTAGGTAATGCATCTGATTTCATATACTGCTTTAGTAAAAAAATATTACCTGGCTGACGATGGAAGCAGCAGGACGTAAAAAAACGAAAATGACTGTTGCACTATGTCTGGACATCTTACCGTGCCAAGGTTGCAATAAAGCTTTCCTAAATGCCACATTTGATGTCAGCTTACTAATTGATTGCGGGTTTTGTGTAGATTTTGACTTTTATACGTTTATTCCACTTTGTTTAAACGGCGAAGTGGATGAAGCCTAGTGACGAGTCCATAGCAACCAGTTTGTGTGTTGAATGTTACCCATTTATTGTTTTATTTCATGTGGATACTAGTTTACTAGAGGAGTAACTTAGTATTTGAAGTAATGCAGTAATGCATGAAGTGTGCATTTAGTTTCCATGCTTATTGGGTTTTCCGGTGGACCCTTAAATAAATAACGAACAGTCCCTAAGGCTCAGTCGTTAGCGCAGCAGCCAGGGTTGAAGTCCACCCCTCGACCTTTAGCTGCACGTCCATCTCCCTCTCTCTCTAACCACTCATCTGTCTTCTCAAATAAAGACCAAAAAGCTAGGGATCGACCGATACTGTTTTTTCAAGGCCGATACCGATAAACGATATTATATATATATATAGATATATACAGGGGCGCCACCAGGAATTTTGAATGACAAAAAATCAAATTGGGCCCCCTCTGCTCAGCTGTTGTCACCACATCTCTAGGACCTAACTGTCCCATCAAAAGCTTTACATAACTCTAATTAAAAGCTTGCAACTGTCTTGCTTCTTGTAGTTCAATACTAGTACTAGCACAATATTTACTGCTGGTGATTTGTACATGCATGCAAGTCTAGTATGCAGTTC
Organism: Sander vitreus; assembly: GCF_031162955.1. Lineage (NCBI taxonomy): Eukaryota > Metazoa > Chordata > Actinopteri > Perciformes > Percidae > Sander > Sander vitreus. The sequence goes on along the minus strand of NC_135861.1, from coordinate 29,773,192 downwards.
ACTATTTGATGCAATATTAAAAGCAACCATGCACATGCAGGCTCAGGTAAGCTACTCACTGTTTCCAACTGTCCAGCATCCAGTACAGACAGTAGGTTGTTGTTTTTTAATTTTATTTCATAATGATCATTATGTGAGAAAATAATTATTAATGTGTTTGAATTTCTGTCATTAATAAATATTTCATTTTCTTTTTTGTAATGGTAAAAAGAGCAAGAGAGACTCCCTGCAATGATGCTAACTGGCAACACAATGTTGCTCACCTTCTTCACTGGGACAGGGAGGGGCACAGTTAGGGGGAGACTGGGCTGCTGCTGACTCATCTGTTGTTAAGTCTTCTAAAAGGGGCAGGGACAATGATTTAATATGAATATCTTGCTAAACGTTTCCCTGCACTGATATTTAATCAGTGATTAAATGTAGGCTAGCACTAGTCTGTAGCTAGCTAGCTTATTTCACTATGGACATTAAGCCAACAGGTTAATACCACTCACAGACAATATGCTACCCACCTTTCTTGGTGAAAAACTGGGTTACAGTTTGACACCCTTTCCTTTGTCTTTCCTCTCTCTTTTCTCTCTTTCCTTTTTTGAAAACCAGATTTTGATTTAACGTTACTTGGCAACATTGTGGTCACTGTAGTTCTGGCGCATTTACTGACTGCAACTAAACACCGTCACTGAGTGCGCTAAGGCAGGACCAAACCATTTCATACAGATACAGGGGGGTGGTCGGTCTATATGGATGTTTACTTTTTGGTCAATGGGGATATTTAACTTTTACTGCCAAAAACAAGTAAAAACAAAGAGATCATTAATTTTATTATTATATTTGAAATATATATACTGAATGATGATGGTTTAATCATTTTATATTAGTTTTTACCTATTTTTTGGGGGCCCTGTCAGTCATGGGCCCTTGGAATTGTCCTAACTTTCCCCCCCTGGATATACAGGTGCTGGTCATATAATTAGAATATCATGATAGTTGATTTATTTCAGTAATTCCATTCAAAAAGTGAAACTTGTATAATGTGTACATTCATTCCACACAGACTGATATATTTCAAGTGTTTATTTCTTTTAATTGTAATGATTATAAGTGACAACTAATGAAAACCCCAAATTCAGTATCTCAGAAAATTAGAATATTACTTAAGACCAATACAAAAATAGGATTTTTAGAAATATTGGCCAACTGAAAAGTATGAACATGAAAAGTATGAGCATGTACAGCACTCAATACTTAGTTGGGGCTCCTTTTGCCTGAATTACTGCAGCAGATCAGTCTGTGGCACTGCTCAGGTGTTATGAGAGCCCAGGTTGCTCCGATAGTGGCCTTCAGCTCTTATGCATTGTTGGGTCTGTCGTATCTTCCTCTTCACAATACCCCATAGGTTTTCTATAGGGTTAAGGTCAGGCGAGTTTGCTGGCCAATTAAGAACAGGGATACCATGGTCCTTAAACCAGGTACTGGTAGCTTTGGCACTGTGTGCAGGTGCCAAGTCCTGTTGGAAAATGAAATCTGTATCTCCATAAAGTTGGTCAGCAGCAGGAAGCATGAAGTGCTCTAAAACTTCCTGGTAGATGGCTGCGTTGACCCTGGACCTCAGAAAACACAGTGGACCAACACCAGCAGATGACATGGCACCCCAAACCATCACTGATTGTAGAAACTTTACACTGGATTTCAAGCAATGTGGTTTCTGTGCCTCTCCTCTCTTCCTCCAGACTCTGGGACCTTTGCAAAGGAAATGCAAAATGTACTTTCATCAGAGAACATAACTTTGGACCACTCAGCAGCAGTCCAGTCCTTTTTGTCTTTAGCCCAGGCGAGACGCTTCTGACGCTGTGTCTTGTTCAGGAGTGGCTTGACACAAGGAATGCGACAGCTGAAACCCATGTCTTGCATACGTCTGTGCGTGGTGGTTCTTGAAGCACTGACTCCAGCTGCAGTCCACTCTTTGTGAATCTCCCCCACATTTTTGAATGGGTTTTGTTTCACAATCCTCTCCAGGGTGCGGTTATCCCTATTGCTTGTACACTTTTTTCTACCATATGTTTTCCTTCCCTTCGCCTCTCTCTCTTTTCATGATATTCTAATTATATGACCAGCACCTGTATATCTCAGAACTCAATCATTTTTTTCACATGTGGCCCTAATCCTCTTGCATAAAATTAAGATTTTGGAATGTTACAAACTCCAACACAAAACCTTGTTTAAATGCTTTAAGCAATTATATAATAAATCAGAAACTTTCAACATAGTACCCAGTAAAAGAACATGGTGCACTGACTTTATGAATATGCAGAACTATTGTCATTACTGTAACAGAATGTCATATAGGGAAATAACACAGACAGATAGCACAGAGTGGCAGAGATGTGTTTTCTCTGGGTCTCTTGTTTAGGGCTGCTATGGCTGAAGGCACCAAACTTTTGCCATGGCCAACTCTCTTGCTCCTCAGCGTCCTGTACCTGCGTCCAGAGGGCAGAATGGTGAAATGGCTGTTGATTTGTACTTCTCACAATATTACAGATTATGTATTCACCAGCTCCAACACTTTGGTTTGCGAACATATAGCTGCAAAACTAAAGACATTCCCATCAGCCTCAGCTGTAGTTTGTGTTTAGTGCAACATAGCAAATGCTTTCATGCTAATACACATACTACTACTGCAGATACAGGCTTATTGTAAAAGCTACAATTTCCCTGAAGTAGGTTTTTACTTTCACTTACTGTATTTGGCAATCCTGCAGAAATAACCTTTGAAACGCCCTGTTATAAAACCGTTAAAGGATAGCAGTTACTTATTTAATGACTTACTTTGTTTTCAGTTTCGTGTGTGTGTGTGTGTGTGTGTGTGCGTGCGTGTGTGTGTCTGTGATTATTACAAATACAATTCTGATTAGAAAGCATTTCGAAACAAAAATGTTAATGTTACACGCAAGGTAAGGCACATGCAGTTGTTGGCAAGAAATGGCCATTTCTGAGGCGCAATTTGTTGCAAAGCCAGCATCACAGTAATACAACCATCGCAGTGAGAGGACACCTTTTGCAAGTAATAAACGAAGATCAAAGAAAGCAATATCTTTTATGTTTATTACCGTTTAATCCGATAAATGTAGGGTTAGATATTAAGTATACAGTGGGGCAAAAAAGTATTTAGTCATCCACCAATTGTGCAAGTTCTCCCACTTAAAAAGATGAGAGAGGCCTGTCATTTTCATCATAGGTACACTTCAACTATGAGAGACAAAATGAGAAAAAAATCCAGAAAATCACATTGTAGGATTTTTAATGAATTTATTTGCAAATTCCTCGGGAAAATAAGTATTTGGTCACCTACAAACAAGCAAGATTTCTGGCTTTCTTTAAGAGGCTCCTCTGTCCTCCACTCGTTACCTGTATTAATGGCACCTGTTTGAACTTGTTATCAGTATAAAAGACACCTGTCCACAACCTCAAACAGTCACACTCCAAACTCCACTATGGCCAAGACCAAAGAGCTGTCAAAGGACACCAGAAACAAAATTGTAGACCTGCACCAGGCTGGGATGACTGAATCTGCAATAGGTAAGCAGCTTGGTGTGAAGAAATCAACTGTGGGAGCAATTATAAGAAAATGGAAGACATACAAGACCACTAATAATTTCCCTCGATCTGGGGCTCCACGCAAGATCTCACCCCATGGGGTCAAAATGATTACAAGAACGGTGAGCAAAAATCCCAGAACCACACGGGGTGACCTAGTGAATGACCTGCAGAGAGCTGGGACCAAAGTAACAAAGGCTACCATCAGTAACACACTACGCCGCCAGGGACTCAAATCCTGCAGTGCCAGACGTGTCCCTCTGCTTAAGCCAGTACAGGTCCAGGCCTGTCTGGAGTTTTCTAGAGAGCATTTGGATGATCCAGAAGAGGATTGGGAGAATGTCATATGGTCAGCTGAAACCAAAATAGAACTTTTTGGTAAAAACTCAACTCGTCGTGTTTGGAGGAGAAAGAATGCTGAGTTACATCCAAAGAACCATACCTACTGTGAAGCATGGGGGTGGAAACATCATGCTTTGGGGCTGTATTTCTGGACCAGGACGACTGATCCGTGTAAAGAAAAGAATGAATGGGGCCATGTATCGTGAGATTTTGAGTGAATACCTCCTTCCATCAGCAAGGGCATTGAAGATGAAACGTCGCTGGGTCTTTCAGCATGACAATGATCCCAAACACACCGCACGGGCAATGAAGGAGTGGCTTCGTAAGAAGCATTTCAAGGTCCTGGAGTGGCCTAGCCAGTCTCCAGATCTCAACCCCATAGAACATCTTTGGAGGGAGTTGAAAGTCCGTGTTGCCCAGCAACAGCCCCAAAACATCACTGCTCTAGAGGAGATCTGCATGGAGGAATGGGCCAAAATACCAGCAACAGTGTGTGAAAACCTTGTGAAGACTTATAGAAAACGTTTGACCTCTGTCATTGCCAACAAAGGGTATATTTGGTTATAAGGTTAAGTTGTTATATAAAGCATTACATGTCCTCCTCACATGCCAAGTTGTTGGCAGCAAATGGAATTGCATGAAGCTTTTACTTTTGCTTCTGTAACTGTCAGCTGTAACTGTCAGTCCAGCGGAAAGTACCTTTGAAACAACCTATAACAAAAACCATGTCCCCCATAACTGAGTGTTTGACTGTTTGCTTCCTGTCTTAACTTTTAGTCTTTGTTCTGATCATAGAGTTGAAAATACTTCTCCACCCACTTCCTCTCTGTCCCCCTTTGTTCCAAACTGTTGATGTTGTGGCTTACTTTCTGTTTCACACACATCTCCTGTAGATCAAGCAACATTGTGTCGGTAAGTAATCCTTCATGTGAAGTTTATTATGCAAAACAGAAATGTATACACGTATATGGTAATATTGGTGTTTTACTAAATATACAAAATGTTAGTTTGTATCAGTAAATTATATTTTTAATTCACTAAGGTCCAAGTATGTATCAGTGATTTATACTTTTCTTATAAATTACTTTGTTCTTACTTTTTCTAATTCAATTCAGAATAAGGAAATCTTACTCCCATGTATTTCTTGTTTTAATGTTGAAAATCTGACCATTAACACAATTGTGCTGGTTGATCATTGATGAACAAATATTTCTATATATCATACCTGTAATTTGCTATACAGAATATCTACACTACCATCATTACTTTTATTTCATTTGATGCAGTTCCCACAGGAAAAAACTCTAGTTCTAATCTGCTGCCGACATTTCTTCTTTTTCTTTCAGAGTCTTAAGTATAAACAACAGAACTCAGGTAGGCAAAAGTCATCTCAAAGAAATAGTATATATATATATATATATATATGTGTATATATATATATATGTGTATATATATATGTATATATATATGTATATATATATGTATATATATATGTATATGTGTGTATATATATATATATATATGTATGTATATATATATATATATATATATATATGTATATATATATGTATATATATATGTAAATATATGTATGTATATGTATGTATATATATGTATATGTATGTATATGTATATATATATATACGTATATATATGTATATATATATGTATATATATACGTATATGTATATATATATATACATATATATGTATATATATATACATATATATATGTATATGTATATGTATGTATATGTATGTATGTATATATATGTATGTATATATATGTATGTATATATGTATGTATATATGTATATATGTATATGTATATATGTATGTATATGTATGTATATATATATATGTATATATGTATATGTATATATATATGTATATATATATGTATATATATATATGTGTGTGTGTGTGTGTGTGTGTGTGTAAAGTTTGAATATATTGAATGAAAGTCTGAAAATATTGAATGAACCTTGAATATATTGAATGAAAGTCTGAATATATTGAATAAAAGTCTGAATATATTGAATGGACCTTGAATATATTGAATGAAAGTCTGAATATATTGAATAAAAGTCTTAATATATTGAATGAACATTGAATATATTGAATGAAAGTCTGACTATATTGAATAAAAGTCTGAATATATTGAATGAAAGTCTGAATATATTGAATGAACCTCGAATACATTGAATGAACCTTGAATATATTGAATGAAAGTCTGAAGATATTGAATGGACGTCAGAATATATTGAATGAAAGTCTGAATATATTGAATGAAAGGAGTGTTGAGTGAGCCTGATGAAAGGGACCTGCCTGACCAAAGAGGTTCCTTTCATTCGGTCTTCCACGATGAAAAAGTGAATAAACTTCTTCATAGGGAACGATACTGGATATGGTTACCGTTACCAGTGTTTTGGCCAATACATGCATTCACCAGTGTGTTAATAATCTCTTCATTGCTCAACATTGCTGACACTAGATTTCTTGCTGATTTGCTCATAGTGTCACACTTCGGTTAGGATTAATCACAACGATAACACAAGATGGCAGCAGACAATGACGTCAGATTCCATTTCAACTTTCATTCAATATATTCAGACTTTCATTCAATATATTCAGACTTTCATTCAATATATTCAGGGTTCATTCAATATATTCAGACTTTCATTCAATATATTCAGACTTTCATTCAATATATTCAGGGTTCATTCAATATATTCAGACTTTTATTCCTTATAGTCAAACTTTCATTCCATATATTCAGACTTGCATTCAATATATTCAGACTTTCATTCCATATATTCAGACTTTCAATTTCATTCAATATATTCAAACTTTACATATATATATAATAATTTCCTGAACAGCATGCCAATATATATATTTAGGGCTTCTGAGGAGACAGATAAATGTTTAATTCACTGTTTTGTTCATTTCTAACTTTACTAACTGAAAGTGAAACAAAAAGCTGCCAAATCTCTATAGTCTATAAATCTGAAGCTTTTGCAACAATGTTGTGAATTTAACATGTTGTATGTGTCCTTCATGAATTTAGAAGAAAAGATTAACTAAATAGGAAATAAACAAAGTTTCCTTTTTTTTTTTCTTTCTCAGACATGGACTATGAGGGTAAATAAAGAAAAATCTTTTAATTTTGTTACTACACTAGGCTGTTGATTATTTTAGGACTAGTGTAAATGTCTGAAGAACATGTTGTAATATCTATGAGAATAAAGTCTAAATTTGGAGAGCAAAGGTCATGAGATAAAAATGACAAATACAAGAGTTTAGGGTTTTATGAAAATAAGGGATATCTGAAGTTATAATTTTTAGTTTCGCCACTAAATAAATACAGTCTGACACATCAGTAACTCATTATTAAAAGCTTTTATGCCATTGAAACATTTAAGCTTGATCAACCCAACAAATGATAATAAAAACTGTGGACTGATTTGTTTGGCACTGGCACTGACAAAAAAAGTGACAAAACAGGGCTATTAGGTCAGGTTGCGTTCACAAACACTGCTGCCATCCTCAGCTGGCCTGGCAAAAACGCAGGTCTTCCTAATCATTTTGAATGGGGGTGCGTTTTGGCGTTGGGTTCCACAGAACAGATCTAACTTTTGGAGAAACACAACCTGATGCTGCAGTGGCCAATCCTATAAATAGACTTGTAATTCCAATTGTTGGCAAATGCTTTGTATCTGACAATGTACCTCATCATAAAATTATATTTTTTGTAACAAAATTCTTGAATAGCCTATATAACAAGCTCACTCTCAAAATGTTACTTTAAAATTTCTTTTTTTTCATTCTTCCAATTATACTTAAACCTTTCATAGTGGTACGGGATGTTTCCGTTCACTGTTCATAGTTACTGTGTACTAGGGGTGCATGATATATCGACTTCATATCATTATCGCAATATCACATTGCGCAATATTATATTGAAGGTGTCACGATAAGTATGCAATATTTTGTTTATATTGTGGAGAGCTGCGTCCTGTCCGTTGGCTGTGTGGCTTAGGTGTTCGATTTAGAGCCCGCTTGAAACGCTATAATGATGATGTTTCATTGGCCAGTTACCGAGCCACTTGCACGTTAGCGCACGTCAAACCCTATGTAGTGTATCACATGTGCATATTCCGACAGAGTGACAGTGTAAGTGAAGAAATAGATAGAGACAACAAAACGGAACAAATCAGAGAAGAGAAAGAAAAGTTGTGTCCTGTTCTCTTTATTTATTTTATACTGTACAACCAGTAAAACATGTCCTGTTCTGTAGACATGGTCGTCATTTATTTATTCATGTTGTACCAGTCCAATATGACTGTCAGTTGAAATAAACCTTGTTACATTTGTTATGAATCTATTTTGATGCGTTTTCCCATAACTTTTGTAATTTTACGTTTAAAAAATATCAAAATTAATATCGATATATTACAATATCACATTTTGTCAATATTGTGCAACCCTACGGTGTACCTACAAATTGTAGTGAGCAGGGGCTCTTACTATATCATATACTTTCTCTATATACTTAACTGCTTCCAGTAATTACGTATGAAATTGTTATTTTGACCCAAACCCTGGTTTTTACAGCATTAACCACGTTTAATACAGCGTTAAATAGAACAGCCATATTTTATAAGATATAATGCGAATCCATTCATGGGAATACGTTGATAGGTAATATTTTGGTAAAATTGATGTTTAGTCCTCTTTGAGATTAAATGTACTATCTCTTTATTTGCAGCCCATGCAGTGGGGAAAGCAAGTGCAGAAGTTTCTGTTGGAACAGCCGGGTTGGTGGAGATGATAGACACCTTTGACCGGCCTGGTTCATCTACTGCTGTTGGTACCTACGCAGATGCCGGGGTATATGCAGATGGTTTAGAGGATAAACCTGGGAAGCGTATTCCCAAGGCAGGACTGTACGCTGGTGCAGGAGTGGGTCTTGCTCGTGCTGAATGGAGTATTTTTGAGGCTCAGGCCAAAGGGCCCAACGCCAGCGCAGGAGTCGGAGCCTCTGCGGCTTCTCTCAGTGCCAGAGCCTTTGCCAAAGCAGAAGTGGCCAGTGCTTCAGTCACTGCTGGTCCGCTGAAAGCTACAGCCGGTCTGGCAATAGACACCGGCGCCAGCGTCGGTCTGACAGGTGTAGAGGCAAAGGTGCTGGGAACTGGCTTCTCCTTTGGTCGTACAATGGGCGGTTCTCTGTTTGGCAATGGGTTTGAAGTTAACTTATGGTAGACTGCAGCCAAATGAAGCTCTTTGTGATTGTGTTTTGTGCCTTCTATGCCAACAATAAAATCATTTGAAATGTGCAGCATTTATAAATTAAACTTCATTTATGAAAATCTTTTAGATTTGTTAGGTCAGCACTGTGGAATATTATCTATTTTTGCTCACAACATCTTAGCCTTTCTTACCCTCAGCTGTGCATACACAAGGTTATGATCTTTTTAAAATATAAAAATGTGAAATTAGTTCAGGATCAGGAGGATTTGAAAGACCCTGTATGCCAATAAAAAGTCTACACTTTCCGAAATAGATAATCAAACCCATCGGACGTTTATTATAATCTGGATTAGTTTATAAACAACCAAGGTGGAGTTCATAAAGTACTGCAATGCTCTGAATGATGTACAGACATTTTTACACACTTTCTCTCACACAAACTTGATAAATGGTATTTGTGATCCATCACAGTTTATGTTTACTGTATGCAGCTTTCTACAACAAAACTACACCAGGTAGCCAGGCACACGCACACTCAGACATAAAAGTGTTCATAATTTGAGGAAGGTGGTGATCAATGCCTTTTTATCGTGGCCCCGCAGACACACACACGCTCCATCTGTCTCAGGGCTGCATGCGAATGGCTCCGTCCAGTCTGATCACCTCCCCATTAATCATGGGGTTTTCAGCCAGTGCTGTCACCAGGTGGGCAAACTCAGCAGGGTCTCCCAGGCGCGAGGGGAAGGGTACCTGGCGGGCGAGGAAGGAGCGCACCTTCTCTGGTAGACCAGCCAGGAGGGGCGTGGAAAACAGACCTGGAGGGAGAGAGATTTAGCCAATAAAGATAACTCAGATCATATGATTGAACATGGGAAACAGGGATAGAATGCCACAATTATTGGAAAAGAAGATGGAAAAGAAAATGCGTGAAAAGTGAAAATGTCCATTGATATGTTGCCCAGCCCTACCATGAACACACAGTGTACTTTATTTTGGCTCAATCCCACATACAGCGTCCTGCTCACTAGAGCAGCAAATGGCAGCTGAAAATAGTTCCTATCAAATGCACTATTTCCTCCTGTTTGAATAACATTTCTTTAAAAATTACAGTGCCCAGCTGTTTCAGGAACATTAGTGAGCTCTTTTTAAAAGTGAAAGTAAATATTCATACCTTGTTTTTATAAAGGGTTAGTTACATTTCGGGAAATACCCATATTCAAGTTTTGGCCGAGAGTTTAGGCAAGAAGATCGCGACCACTCTCATGTCTGTACGTTAGATATGAAGCTCGTCAGCAGCCGCTTAGCTTAAACACTAAAAACAGGGAGAAACAGCTAGCCTGGCTCTGTCAAAAGATTAAATAAAAATCTGCCTACCAGCATCTCTGAAGCTCACAAATTAACACTTTACATCTTGTTTGTTTAATCCGTACAAAAACCTGAAGTATGAAAATGTTGATGTTCTGTTGTGTGATGTTTACACTCTTTAAGGTATGTACAGTACACTAACCGGGTGCTATGGTGATGACTCGGATGCCCATGGGTGCCAGGTCTCGCGCGATAGGGAGGGTCATTCCAACGATGCCACCTTTAGAAGCCGAATATGCTGCTTGGCCAACCTGAGGAGAAAAAAGGAGAGCAAAACAATAAGTTGATAAACGGAGCGACAACTTGGTTATTTCTTTTTTTTTTTTTTTTTTAAGTTTGCGTGTGTGTTTCAAATGACCTGTCCATCAAAGGCGGCCACGCTGGCCGTGTTAATGATGCAGCCTCTGTGTCCATCTGCATCGGGCTCGTTCTTCCCCATCGCACCCACAGCGAGGCGAATCACATTAAAGGTTCCTGCGATGTTCACCTGCAGGAAACACACATAGAAAAGTCCAGCGGTGGGAGAAGTATTCAGATACTTGACTTAAGGAAAAGTACTAATACAATACTCCACTACAAGATAAAGTACTGCATTCAAAATAACTTCAAGTATTATCAGCAAAATGCAATTCAAAGTAAAAGTATTTTTACTTTGTTGCATTCATGAGTATGTTGTATTTTACTGCTGTAGATGTTTCAGGTTGTGCTCATTTGAACTCCTGTATATACTCTTGGCTAGTTTAATCTGCTGCAAAGCATCATCTCTTATAAGATCATCATATGTTTGTAGCGTCGCTGTCCTGTGAGAACCACGTATCTCTAAAAAGGTTTTTAAAAACTCTTCATGGTGTCAGTTTTCAGCTTTGTGACGATGCATTTTCCAGCTGATCCAGGAGGCGTTTTAAAGACTTTATTTAGCTTAAGAGGGAGGAGAACTTCCTCAACACAAATAAACTCGTCATCCTTCAGTTTATCACAAATCTTCAACATCAACATCTGGAGATGCGTGGTTTTCACTAGGCAGGAAGTGGATGAAAAACTGTAACCTAAAAAATTAACTACTGCTGTCAGACATTAAAGAGAGGACAATATAAACCTCTGGGATGTAGTGGAGTAGAAGTATAAAGTTGCATAAAATGCAAATCCTCAAGTGAAGTACCTTGAATTTGTTAACTTAGTTACTTCCCACCCACTGGTATTTGTTTTTCCTACTAGTGTTTTTTTTTTTTTTTTTTTTTTTAGTACATACATTGATTACACGCTGGAAGTCCTCCAGGCTGTGAGGGAGGTCCTTCTTAAAGTTGTACGTTTTAACAGCGACAGCGATGCCGGCACAATTAACTGCCAGGTCCAGCTTCCCAAACTTCTCTCTGGCCAGGGACACGGCTGACTGCACGTCTGCCTCCGACGTCACCTAAGAAATGACAAGGCCACAACACAAATAATCACCAAACTTACAAATGAAGATAACTTTTTTTCCTTTCGTTCATTTTGCATTCAAGAACTAAAGAAAGGTCCGGTATAAATAATTTGGGGCTTGAACTCGGCGTGTCAACAACATGTACCCATGGGTGTAGGTGTAGTGTAGGATGACGTGTGGGTGCCATCTGCTGGAGCTGAGAGTGTATTAAAACTCCAGTTACAGCCTTCAACTGTATTTTATGGTTTTTAGCTTGCAATTTATAACAAGGGCAAAAAAACTCAATTCATTCCCATGGCAATAACCTAATTAAATAAGATTTGGGGAGGGGCATGACTGGAGGAGGAATATATGTGAAGTACTGTGCAGTAGTTTCATTTATTTATGACATTAGGCCTTTTAGGGAAGTGCAACATACTCCTTTTTTACTTTATTCCATGTATTGATGTGTGCATGTTATGCGTTACATAAATAGGGCTGCAGAGGTCTGGTTCAATGTTTGTGTTGTGGATTACGTGTCGATATGCCTGTACTGTACAACAAATTGCCTCTCTGGGACATTCAAGTTTTCTAAGCCTTAGTCTACTCTAAGTCTAATTAGGTACTAATAGGCAATTAGTACACCATCTCCCTACGGAGATAGACCTTTGGTTGGTTGGTTCGTCTTTCCACCGAAATTAATCACTGCATCGCGATGCGGACCTGGACGATTCTGCATCGATGCAGCGACAGACCATAATCGATTATTGCCTACTGATGTTGATTTTTCCGGTCGGACTGCTTGAATTTGTTAATAAAAACCACATGTAGCAAAATATAATAATATTGAAGAGGTAACGCCAAAGATCCTTTATACTAAAGATCGCCAATGGTATGCAACGGTACACACTTCCTGTCTCCTAAAGGGGCGTGGCCTCGTTTGAACGCGTAGTGAACATCATGTGGATGAATGAGAAGTTATATTTGAATAATGTATTAATATGTTCTTTTACTAACGTTAGATATTACGCTAGATATTTACTAACGTTAGATATTACGCTAAAAGACATATTTAGCAGCCCAGAGATTAGTTTTGTTTGGGCGTTCACGAACGTTAGCCGACGTTAGCTTCTCTGTGTTGCCAGATCTCGCGAGAGTTTGGTCCTGAGACCGAAACAGGTCTTAAACAAAAGTTAATTTTCTCCTGATGTGTCTGTCTGAAAAATGTTAGTGTCAGAATGTTCTGGAGATATGTGGCTTGTGAGAAATGGGTCCAAGATCTACTTTGGTGAATATTGGGCGAAAGGATTCGCCCATAATGTTCACGTTCACTTCTTCCGTTGGAATCAACACACTCAGGACCTGCCGCTGGTCTCCTAAAGAGGCGTGGCCGTGGCAGAGCCCACGTGACACAGATACAGGAAACTAGCTCGAGTTGGGGCGTCTCGGTTCTAAACCGTCACTGGTAACGCATCGCGGTGCATCAGGATATTGAATGGATTTGAATCGTTGACAGGATAATCTTAAATCGAATTTGAATCGTGAGACAAGATTAACACCCCTACTGGTTTGGTTTCAAATAAACCCTTAGTTCACCCATTTACATGTGAAAATATGCTAGCTCTTTGAATGGAGTCTGGTGGGTTTAGCGATAGCAATCTCAGAGCGGTTTCATGATTTTAAAAAAAAATGTCTCTGTGCAGGGATCATTTCCATAATGTTGTCAGACACTTCTAAAAACAATCTGAGTCCCGCCGGTGGCAAAAAACAGCACTTTTAGTGCACGGAAATTAATGACGCACAATTGCCCCATAGGATTGCATTGCAGCCCGCTTCGCAGCTTCTCGCTTACTCAAAACTTGACCAATTTTCTGTTCATATTAGTTACTTAGACACCAATGCATGGGAAAATAGGGTCCAGTTTGAAAAACCCTTTATTAGGCCATACAACAATGACAGCAATGAGATCATGTCTGATGAGTTTTGAACTCACGTCTGCAGGAGCAAAGGCACAGCGGTCCCCCAGACTGGCTGCCAGAGCCGGTCCATCAGACGAGGGCAGGTCCAGAATCACCGCAGATGCTCCGTTCTGGACCAGCCGCTCCACAGTGGCCCGGCCCAGACCGGACGCACCGCCCGTCACAAGGCCAACCATACCCTATCCGCACACACACGCACGCACCATAGGAGGGAGGGGAGTATAGGAAAAGGGAAACAGAAAAATTAAAACAAGTTAGATCACAGGGGAAAAACTGGTCACTGAGATACATGGGCATTGATTAATGCTTAGAGTAATGTAAAACGTAGAGGCATCACTTCAGCATTTGGGAGTTGGACAGCTGGGAAACTTGTTTATCACAGCGAGTCGTGAGCTATTGCTTAAGTAATTACCTCTAAATTGGAGTGGAGAAGAAGTATGAAATAGCATAAAGAAGAAATACTCAAGTAAAAGTACAAGTAACGTAAACTTGAATGTGTACTTAAGCAGAGTAAGGTTAAGTGTGTCCATGTTGGGACAGCATTTGCGGATATTGGCCATATCCGCTCCGATGACTTTGATAAGAGAAAGCACTAAGAAGGCTGTAATGCTGCGTTCCAGGCAACCTGTAACCCGTGTTTTCACAACCTTCTACCCGTGAAAGTGCCCTGGAACGGCAGTCAAACCCGTACCTTACTACCCGTTAGGGCTGCACGATATTTTGTTTCATCGTCTACATCGCAATGTGCGCATGCGCGATAGTCACATCGCAGGACGTTGCGATGTTGACGCTACAACTTCTTTGCTGCTTGATAAAAAAGTAAACTTTCAACGTTCTCCTTTTCCATGATTGTTACCGGCCGACCCTTCCCCTTTAAGACAGGTGGTCATGTGACGTAACGTTAGTCCGACTGGGGGGGGTTGGTATGGGAAGTTGTTAGTATAAGTGATTTTTTTAGTTGCATTTTGTCCATTTAAAAAAATAAATAAATAAATAAAAAAGTTATGGGAAGTGAAAAGTACCGTAAGCGGCAGCTGCCGCCGACACAGTGAGGCACATGCTTTTCCATGGGTAGTGAAGCTACAGTAGTCAGTGTTTTAGGTTCGCTGCAAAGACAAACTAAATCACCCGATTAATGCAACGTAAGCACGACATACCCCGGGCATTTTTCACCACAGAAAGCTGCTACCAGCCAGGCTAAAGCTAACATAGTTAGCCCTAAGAAACAAGGCGTCTGTCCCAACTAACGTTATGGTTCGGCGCTGCGACGCTGGAAACGTAACACTAATCTACAACAGCAGTCTGTTTCTGATGTAACGTAATTTACACTGATTTAAGTGCTCTTGGATACACAGTTTGTTGCATGCACAGCAAACCAACAATCATGATCAATTTTAATCAATTTATCAAACCAAAGCAGGCCCCGCTAGTTGACCACAACCTGAAATTTAGAGGAAGCAACATGCATGCATTATTAATATCATTCACTTTAGCCTGGATTGATATTATATGAATACAATGGTGTCATGTCAGTCAACCAGTGTATTTCTTCCTAATTTCCCTCTCCAAAATCACTTCAGAAGAGTAATCACAGCGCTTACTTCTTGGTTTTTGTAAAGCATTAAAGTTCAACAAAGACTGGTTCATTTCCTTTTTCATTTTCTTTGTAGATGCACTCCCCTACAAGAATCACCCCAGTAGTTGAGAATGATTTAGGATTTCTAAATAGGGCTATTTATGTACTCTTGTAAAAATTTGTGTCTTTTTTTCATATCGCAATATATATCGCAGGGAAAATAAATATCGCAATGTAAGTTTTTTCCAATATCGTGCAGGCCTACTACCCGTGAACTCATACCAGATCGTTGTACTCCCAGTTACAGTTTTTGACGTCACACACACACACACACACACACACACACACACATAAACCCCAATGGCGACCCCTGTTGATGCTGTACAGACGCTGGTGATTAACGGTGAGAAGTAGAAATAGACATAAATAGGCAACATAAAGTAATTCCGCACATTGTAATCAAAATAATACACATACGATTGTGTATTACTACAGGTTATGTTTATTAAATGAAGCCCAAAATATGTCGCTGAATAAAAATCTCTAGCATCAGCTAGTGCTAGCTAATGTCAACGTTAGGTAGCCGCTAACTAACACTAGCTAGAAGGTTTTGTCGTGACTTTGCCTGGAACGCTACCAAGTCATGAGTCGTGACTTGAAGTCATAATTTAGGGGCTAAAAATTGTGTCTGGAACGCAGCATAACTTTCCAATCATAGTGAAAATTAAGGCGCTTTTACTGAATAATTTGGAGTTTCTGAAGCATGTCATTTTATCTTTTATCGTTAGTCCACTGAATACAAAGCTAAAGTAAATGGTTAACACTTCAGTTTTACACCCTTAAATGAACTTAAAAACTTTACAACGTCATTAATGTTTGTATTTAAACCGATATTCTGATAGAATATTAGCCAAAAAGTGTCAGAGCATGGACAGCGTTCCGGTTACTTGAGTAACATAACGTTATTGATCTTTTTCACAGCAGACATTTTGAGTTGTCAGAGTAGGAAAAGCACAGCTGAAACTGATAACCTTAACGATGGCTCAATTCCATCAAGTGTCCCAGTAAGCTAGTTCAGTGAGTCGGCATGCACAATACCAGGGCCTCTCCTAAGTGGAATGCAGCCATCATTAATGGTTTTGAATACACCTGTGCTTTTCCTACTGTGACATGTCAACATGTCTGCCGTGAAAAAGGTCTATTAAGTTACTTTCCACCGCCGGGGATATCTCAGAACCAGGGCAAATAAAGCCAAAACGATCTGCAAGGCCACGCAAGTGACGAACTACATTATGTTTGTGCTTTAGGTGGACTAACCCTTTAAAACATTTAAACTCCTGACCCAAATGTCAGTGAAAGCAGAGGTTAGCAAACACACTGCTGAGGGCGCTGCTGTGTGCTCATCGATCTCCAACATGTTAGCTACATAATGAAACTTCTGAGCTACCGAGGAAAACTAGCTAACAGGGAGAAAAAAAACACGCACATAAATCACAACACAAGCATGTTAAAAGTAAAACGCATCATATTATCTCAGAGCATATGATGTAAGTCATGCTGTGTTTTCTTTCCTCACCTTGACACACCGAATGTTCGCCATGTTGGATTGGTATTAGAAGAGGAGTCGCTGCTTGTCTTCTTCTTATTGAGCTTTTTTTTTTTTTGGCAACGTAACAGTGCATTACCGCCACCAACTGGTAGGGAGTTTAGGACTTATTAAATAATAAAATGTAATAAAATACATTTAACCATAAAATACATTAAAACTATAAAATAACACAAGTGGAATTATTATATTTATATATTATGTTATTTATATTATATTATTGTAATTATTATGTAGTATGCAAAACAAGTGTTAAATAAACCAAATATGTATTATTTTGGATTATTCAAAGTAACCGTGGTCTGACTTGATGACAGCTTTGCACACTCAGCATTCTCTCAACAGCTCACCTGAATGCAGTTCAATTAACAGCTTTGTCAAAGTTATTTTGTGGAATTTCTTGCCTTCTTAATGCTTTAGAGCAGAGGTCTTCAACATGGGGTCCGGGACCTCTAGGGGGTCCTCAGAGTTAGTTAAAATATATATTTTTGAAAGTTTTTTATTTCAAAAATTAAAATAAGTCTGAAAATATGCATTAATATGAATGCAAAATTTTAATAGCAAAGATAAATTGTCCTATTTATAAAAAAATTTTTTTTTATAAATTATTAACACAAGATAAGCTTATAGGTACCTATGGTAGCCATACAGTTAAGCTTAAGGAGTCACTGTGCCTTCCAGATGTATGTTTAACATTAAAACATTATGCATTAATAATATCAATGTCTTTCCATCCATTCTGTCCAGTTTAATATGCAACTCAATTGTATACAGTATATGCAGTGGGGTCCCTACACTCAGTCTCTCTTTCAGCTTAGGGGTCCCGGCCTAAAAGACGTTGAAGACCCCTGCTTTAGAGACTATCAGTTGTGTTGGTATACAGTAAATAGCCCTGTTCCACTCCTGTAGTAATCCATATTATTGCAACAACCTCTCAACTGAGTAAAGAGAAATGACAGTCCCTCATTACTCTAAAACATAAAGGTCAGTAAATCAGGATAGGAAGGCAGGAGTTACCTTACGTTCATACAGTACAGAACAAAAACCATTGGATGAAAAGGTGTCCAAACTTTTGACTGGTACTATATAAGATAGATCAAATACACATATGCAACCTGTTATATTTATAATTCTTTATTTATTCCAGCACCATTTGCACTTTTGCATTCATGTTTACAATCCCCATCAAGTGGTTAGTTTACATGTGTATGTGTATGCATATGTACAGTATGTGTATACACACTTTTTTTTATACAAACTTATATCTGCACATATTAGTCAAATGTTTATATTTACCTTGTTCAGCTTTGTTGCTCCTAACAGTTTCAGTGGAGGCTCAGTGAATGGAAGTGGAAAAATATTATCAAAAGAAGATCAGATACAGTGGTGTGAAAAAAGTGTTTGCCCCTTCCTCATTTCCTGTTCCTTTGCATGTTTGTCACACTTAAGTGTTTGAACATCAAACCAATTTAAACAAAAGTCAAGGACAACACAAGTAAACACAAAATGCAATTTGTAAATGAAGGTGTTTATTATTAAAGGAGAAAAAAATCCAAACCATCATGGCCCTGTGTGAAAAAGTGATTGCCCCCCTTGTTAAAACATACTATAACTGTGGTTGTCCACACCTGAGTTCAATTTCTCTAGCCACACCCAGGCCTGATTATTGCCACACCTGTTCACAATCAAGGCATCACTTAAATAGGAGCTGCTTGACACAGTAAGGTCCACCAGAAGATCCTTAAAAGCTACACATCATGCCGAGACCCAAAGAAATTCAGGAACAATTGAGAAAGAAAGTAATTGAGATCTATCAGTCTGGAAAGGGTTATAAAGCCATTTCCAAAGCTTTGGGAATCCAGCGAACCACAGTGAGAGCCATTATCCACAAATGGCGAAGACATGGAACAGTGGTGAACCTTCCCAGGAGTGGCCAGCCGCCCAAAATTACCCCCAAGAGCGCAGCGACGACTCATCCAAGAGGTCACAAAAGACCCCACAACAACGTCCAAAGAACTGCAGGCCTCACTTGCCTCAGTTAAGGTCAGCGTTCATGCCTCCACCATCAGGAAAAGACTGGGCAAAAATGGCCTGCATGGCAGAGTTCCAAGGAGAAAACCACTGCTGAGCAAAAAGAACATCAAAGCTCGTCTCAATTTCTCCAGAACACATCTTGATGATCCCCAAGACTTTTGGGACAACATTCTGTGGACCGATGAGACAAAAGTGGAACTCTTTGGAAGGTGTGTGTCCAAGTATATCTGGCGTAGAAGGAACACTGCATTTCATAAAAAGAACATTATACCAACTGTAAAATATGGTGGTGGTAGTGTGATGGTCTGGGGCTGTTTTGCTGCTTCAGGACCTGGAAGACTTGCCGTGATAAAAGGAACTATGAATTCTGCTGTCTACCAAGAGATCCTGAAGGAGAATGTCCGACCATCTGTTCGTGTACTCAAGCTGAAAAGCGAACTTGGGTTCTGCAGCAGGACAATGATCCTAAACACACCAGCAAGTCCACCACCGAATGGCTGAAGAAAAACAAAATGAAGACTTTGGAGTGGCCTAGCCAAAGTCCTGACCTGAATCCTATTGAGATGTTGTGGTATGACCTTAAAAAGGCCGTTCATGCTCGAAAACCCTCTAATGTAACTGAATTAGGACAATTCTGCAAAGATGAGTGGGCCAAAAATTCCTCCAGGGACGCTGTAAAAGCCTCATTGCACGTTATCGCAAACGCTTGGTTGCAGTTGTTGCTGCTAAGGGTGGCCCAACCAGTTATTAGGTTTAGGGGGCAATCACTTTTTCACACAGGGCCATGATGGTTTGGATTTTTTTTCTCCTTTAATAATAAACACCTTCATTTACAAATTGCATTTTGTGTTTACTTGTGTTGTCCTTGACTTTTGTTTAAATTGGTTTGATGTTCCGAAACACTTAAGTGTGACAAACATGCAAAGGAACAGGAAATGAGGAAGGGGGCAAACACTTTTTCACACCACTGTATATGTGATTTGGTTCAGAGATACAGTAGTTTGTGACTTTCCCAGAGTTAGAAACTAATGCCTTATACAGACCTTTTTCATGTATTTGGTATAGTCTGAAGTTATGTCAAACAGCAGTATTAGGCTATCTTGGCTCAATTGTTGAGTGTAGACCATTCATGATCCCATAGGCATTAAGGAATTGAGTGAAACGAAGCAGGTAGAGAGCGCTTCTTGCTCCAAGCTTTGTCTGAGGGGAGGCCCACAGTCAAACACTTTAAAATGTCTTCCTGTTTTAAATAATGTGCTGTTTAGTCCTGCATGATTTAATAAATCCTAATCTGGATATTCTATGAATCGTAGATGTAGGCCTACTTTGGTGCACAGCCTAATGGTCACAATAAAGACAGTAAGAGAAAAGGAAATACACCTATATCTAGACTGTTTATGAGACTTTTATGGAATAACATTTCTCCTCATTTTGGGTGAAGAATAACCTTAACGACCTCAGTTAAATACAGTAAACTTTCGATATTCGAAATACAGACTGTGGGAGCGCTCTTTAATTTTGACTCCTCTTTGGCCTTAGCGTGGATAATACGGAGTGGACGGGCACATACGCGCCGCCCACTTTGGTCTGAGTTGACCAACCGGTGCGCGTTTCAGGGAACGCCCCCTTCGGGCTGATTCACAGCATGAATGAGGGATGTTGTCCAATCACAGCAGCTCTGCAGCTGCACGAGGTCAGCTCAGGCGACCAACTGATGCATCAGGAGACAATGTCCACTACATGGTTTTAACAAGAAAGGCATAACAACTTTAATTAGTGGTGAAAGTACTTAGATCTTTTATTCAAGTAAAAGTACAAATACCACAGTGAGGAAATACTTTGTAACCAGTTAAGTCATGCATTCAACTACCACTAAAAGTACAAAAGTATTAGCATTAAAATATACTTAAAGTACCAAAAGTAGTGAAATGTAACGGAGTGGACGGTTAAGTAGCATAAAATGGAAATATTTAAGTTTAGTATAAGTACCTCAAAATAATATTTGAGTATGTATATTATACCCAACCTATTTAATCATTGCAGTCATTAATCCTTCACTTGACTCTGGCTAAAAATCACAAAACAAATATACCAACATGACATACAGCAAAGCACATAAACAGTTAAAGATATCTCATTTATTTTAAGGTTCATGCAAAAATACAGCATATAAAATATCAATATATTATATTAGGGATTTCAGGCAGGACTTCACCTATTTCCAAGGTGAATGAAAAAGTATATATATATATATATATATATATTAGAATGCAACAGTCCAAAAGCCAAAGATATTTAGTTTAAAGCTGCAAAGATTAGTAGACCGATAGAAATGTGTCAACCTTTTTTGATATTTCATAAATGGTTTGTCATTTTTAAGCAGTAACTCTCCATTAATTCTCTGGTTGCAGCTTTTTCCAATGTGAGGAATTGTTACTTTTACCTTTATTATACCACTTGAAACTGAAAATTTAGTATTTAATATTGATTTAGTTAGTTTACAGACCGAAATACACCATACCTAGAGATTGGCATGGTTTTATTTCAGTTAACCTAATAGCTGGCTTGATTTGCATTGAGAGATGATCTTATGGAAAGTAGCCCATGCCAATCTCTAGGTATGGTGAAGGGTATGTGATGATGTGGGGGGGGCTATTTGAATTCCAAAGGCCACGGAACTTTATCAGGATGCATAGTACCCTGGATCTATGAAATAACTGGCCTTTAAAAATAAAAATCTGCCTGCCTCTATGGGAATTTAACATAGGGGTGTACTTACTTATGCCCCCTGTATTTTAAGGAAGAACATTTATTTATTTACGATAAATTATTGAATCAAAGAAAATTGGTGTCCTTAAAGGTTGGATTTTTCCTAATTTTTGTAATTAACGCATTAAGATCATTTTCCAAAAGGTTTTTTTATTCCTCTTTTTAGTCAATTTTTGCATGGGTGTGTAAACTTATGCAAGCCACTACACAAAACACAAATCATGTAATGCACTGTTTACAGAGAATTTAACCATCTTACTCGTAACATGTAATGAGGGCGGTCAAAAAGGGAAAGGATGTACATGTCTGCACCCTAGACTAAGGTCTGCGCACACTGCAAAGCTGGACCATAGTGCATTTCGCTGCCACATTGTGGAAGGCAGTAAGTTGTATAGTTGTATCTCCAAAATAGGGGTCGCAATATCCCACCCCTCACAACAACACAACTTACTACCTCACCACAACACAGCTACAGACACGTCTGCCCTGGCACACGGTAAAGACGTAGTAACACCAGAGCCAGGTTCTGTCCAAAGTTTCTGCCTGTTGAAAGGAAGATTGTCCTCGCCATTGCACCAAAGTCATGCTCCTGGGGGAATTGTTGGGTCTTTGTAAATTATAGTGTGGTCTACTCTATTTGTAAAGTGTCCTGAGACAACTTCTGTTGTGATTAGACACCATCAATACAATTGAACAGTCCTGTGGATTTGTGGGAGGGCAGAACTCAACTTGTTCCACCCTCCTGTAAGTTCAAATCTTAATTTTAAACGTGTACAATTGAGCTGCAATTTTACAGAGCAATATATGTTCAGTGCATATTGGTGTCATGTTTGCGGCAGGGGATTCTCCTATGGCCGAGGAACTGAAGCTGAAGTAACAGAAAGACTGAATTCATGGGAGAGGTGTTGTCTCCTGGACGCTGTCCAATTTCTCAACAACCAGGGACACACCCAGGACAGCAATACACAGAATATAACCGGCGAAATGAATCTAGTTTGCCATATAATTTTTGGAGCACTGTTGGTCACCAATGGCAACAGAGAAGCTTCAGTCACAGTGGCAAGTGAACGCAAGATGTGGATAGGCAGGCGGTCTCCGTCATGTAGGTGATGGTTTGGGTTGCCGTGAGAAAGACAGTAGGCTGTATAGTTATCTCCCAGATCTGGTGTGATCCTAAAACTATACAAACTACTACCTCATCCCACAGCTCCCCCTTCTTCTCTGGAGTCCAAATCATTAAACATATTTACATCTAAACAAAAAAACTGCACTACAGCTAAACAAATAAGCCCTGTTATCTCGCTCGTTTCTGTTTAAACATATCCAACAAGGACACGAGTGAAAGGATGAGACGTGGGAGAACAGAAGAGGTGACCAATCCTCAGAAAATGATGTAGCCTACTTCTCCACAGGCTTCCTGTCCCTGAGGCTCTCCAGCAGTGTTGCCAGACATACAATAATTATCATATTTGTACAATAATCATGCCCTCTGTACGATCAATAATGCCAAAATGTAAGATAACTTCACCATTTTAGAACCAGCAGTGGGTTAGTCTGCGTGTGCGAGCATGGCTGTCTCTCTCCTGCCGCAGCCACACAATGACTCAGAGGTGGGGCTTGAACTTTCTCACTAAAAAGGTAAGCTGTGTTCAAGTCCAGTTATTTTGAATGCACCAGTAACCTTAGCTTATGGCCCGTTTTCATGCAGAATATGCGTGCCGTCTTGTACTTTAATTCTACAAACAAAAGGTAAAATTATACATTTAGAAACATATCTGACAAGGACACACGAGTGAAAGAATGAGATGTGAGACAACAGAAGAGGTGACCAATCCTCCGAAAAAGATGTAGCCTACTTCTCAAGAGGCGTCCTGTCCTTGAGGGGGGGGGGGTCTTCATTGCCAGAGAAGTACCTAGGGAACAGAACGAAACAAAACATGCTATAAAAAAAGGAGCAGGACGTGACGAACTGGCCTCACCACCAACGCATATGAAACAGCAATAAATGAGCGACCGCTAACATGTTGTGCTGGTAGCTTGTATCCTGTATCAGGTGAGGCTAACAGGCTAACCTGGGTATCACCTCAGCCCCCCCCCCCCCAGGCTCCAATAGCCACGAAGCTAATAAGCCCCTTTTGGCATTACGACGACATTTATTAAAATAGAAAGAACGAAAACTAGCGTGTTGCAAGGTAGTTGATTTAGCTTTTAACTGCAGCACCAGCCTTGGAAGACAGCTAGCCAGTCAGCTAGCTAACAGTGGTAACAAGCTAGCTGACAGCTAGCTGGAATTGGCGGTTCTCGACCTCTCAGTCTGCCTACTGTCAAATCCGCTGGGCCCCGCACGTCCTCACAGGCCCGCGGCTGTCGGGGGTTCGTCTGTAACGGTTGGTGATGTTAATCTCGAAGCGGACGTTACCCGTACACAGTATCGACCTTTCGTAGCAGAAGTATCGCTGCGAGATGTTTCGATGCCTCGCTTCACCACGCCAAAAGTCACGTGACCGCCCCCAAACGACTCGAGGCCTCGCTACGTCACGCTCGTATCAGAGAGGTGTCGCGCGCTATGGAATATTGTTGTAAATCCCTGAAATGTATGAAATGAAAATCTGCAAACGAACTGCTTAGAGGTGATTGTTTATTAATATATAAGAGCTTGACTGTCGTAAGGGTTAATTTAAATGGAAGACCATTTATATCTAATTATTATATTGTTTTATTATTTAGAGTTTATGTAGCCTACCTTTATTTTCTTATTTTACTACTTCGGCACAGGTTTTAACATGTCCAACCTGCCTTGTTGTTTGTAAAAATTTGTCTCAGTATCAGAGCTGTTTAAAAATGATCCGTTTTATAACCCGAGCTTTATTGAACAAAATAACCACAATAAAAGCCGTTAAACGACTTTCTGTGGTCTGTTTTTATCATAGACTCGACTTCGGGTCAAATTGACCCGTTTTCAATTTTTGTTTTAGATCAGAAAATATGGGACGTAGAAATAAGCATTGAACATGTGTAGAAGAAAAATGTAACAATTTAAAACGTTGGAAAAAGCAAAAACAATGGCGTTAAAAAACATCGAAAAAAACTTTTTTTCAAGGTTGACAGGAAGACAACACAGGGGTTAATCCATCAATACAAATGCACAACAGACAGTTCAGCCAGCAGATGTCGCCATTTGGCATCAAATGCTTCTAAAACTGTGAACCATTTAAAACACTTCACATTAATTCAGCGTTTTCCCCTCATCACTATGTGACGGCGTACTTCTCCCTAACTCGTCATCTGTTTGGGAGCCAAAGCAAAGCAGCAGCGAAGTTTACATCAAGCCTTCAACAAGTGGCTCCGCGTATAAGCCTTCCACGTTCCACCAGCCATCTTTACCAGCGAAGCGGGGTATGTATGTGGTTGTAGCTGGTGTGCCTAAATAACGCGAGACTCACGCATACGTGGAGCCCGCACAGAACGAGACTTTAAGTGCACACTGACCTCCAGCCAGACAGAGCAAATAATTTGAATACAGGGGGGACATTGACTTAAAATGAAGTATTGTTCTTTTACTTCTTAATTTGACCTCTGAATACACAAGAGTGGAATCAATTTTCTCAAATAGAAATTTCAGCCACTTTGAGCCATTTTATGCAACTTTATACTACTGCACTACATCTCAGAGCTAAATATTGTACTCTTCACTACATTTGTGTGAAGTGTTAGTTACTTTACAATTTCTTAATGCAATCTGTCTTCAAGCTTTCAAAATCAAAGCTAAATTAAAAAAAAAAAAAAATCAAGACACTGGAAACGAGATATACTTTTTTTACTAAAAGAATAAATTTTATTTCAGCACTGTAAGTCATTTCCCAACCAGTACAAACATGACTGCCATCTGTCTCTTTCTGAACCATTCCTCCCCTCCCTCTGTGAGATCAGACCACCAACAGCCAGACAATTTAAAAAGCTTTCATTTTTCTCATCTTTCCACAAACAGTCCGGTGCTTCCATAATGCTAACAATGATGACAAATTATACCAACCATAATTATAACAGCAATAATGATAATATTTCTATAACAATATTATTGATACATTTTAACCCTTTTTGCTGCACAAGTAGTTTAGGGTGGCCCTGGGTACTGAAGTACATGCATCGGTACACTTGTGGCTGACAGCACAATTGACCAACAGGACAAGAAATAGCTCATAATGATCAACTTGAACCCGTTACTGGGACCCAGCCATTGGATGGGAGGGGAGGA
The DNA here is from genome assembly GCF_031162955.1 of Sander vitreus. Taxonomy (NCBI): domain Eukaryota; kingdom Metazoa; phylum Chordata; class Actinopteri; order Perciformes; family Percidae; genus Sander; species Sander vitreus. Next base: position 29,747,020 of record NC_135861.1, on the reverse strand, counting down.
GGAGGCGGGAGGGATTATACTGCAGCGTGGGGGGGGGGCTGTTGAGGGGAGGGGGAGTGGCAGTGTAGAGAGAGACAGACAAAATAGGGACCTTTATTCAAACTGGACAAAATGCTGTGAGAATCCTGCAAATAGATCAGAACAGGTACAACACAACTGATGACTCCTTTCCAGATTCTGTATGACAGACAATAATACTGTTTGACTTCTACAATACTATATAGTACATTTCTATTCTGGGACTTTTGGTTCTCTTTTAACATTGTCAAGCTCTTCAGTGGAGCTCCCATTTGCGTAGGCAGTGAGGCAGGACACTTATCCGCTGGACAGCTCTTACCACTTCATCATCAGTCACAGGGAAGGTGAATTTTCCTCGCAACACGTCAGCTGAGATTTATTTAGACAAGACAAGAAACTCAAGACCATTTAGAAATTGATTTGTTGACAATGTGATTTGGAGGCAGCAACATTTTTGGCCTTTTGGCTTACTTTTTTTTTTTTTTTTCTCCCCAAATTGTTGGCGGTATATTTTCTGTCAATCGACTATTTGACAAATCGTTGCAACTCTAAATGAAATGCAGCCAACTGAAAATCTGGAAGTAGAGCATGTTTGCCATTTTTCCTTAAAAAGAGCCCTGTAGTTGCAGATTTATCAGTTCAATTCTAATCTATTTATCGACACATTGGTTGAGCTCTGAAGTCTTTTAACAAAGTTCATCACCATACAGGTGAATTATTTCTTGCAAGCTCTATGACATCTATTGGGAGGCCAACTAATCTCAGATTTGTGTTTTGAGGAGAATTCAGCCCCTTTTAGCAGCCTCCATGCCCACACATGAAGAGACTCAGTACAGCAAAAAGTTGCTCCATCAGTCTGAGTCTGGGAAGTTAAAGGCAAGTTTGAGAGAGCACAACGATAACATGTAAGGAAAATGCAAAAGAGGGCGCCAAAACCCCAGCATGACTGAAAGCATATTCGCTAGGTGTCGTTCCGTCCTGCGTATTAGCATTGATCCGAGCGTGTGCAGTGGTTCACACGGCCTGAATTCAGTCAATGAAGAAGTAACACGAGCGAGCAACAGGAGTGTTGAATTCACCCACAATGCCTAAACAAAACCTGCCTACTCGCTCACTCACTGTCCACACAAAACACACTTCCTTCCTTCTTTCCCTGTCTGTCTGCGTCTCTACATCAACCTCAAGTTACCTCACAGACTTGTCAGAAAATCACACGTGCTGTAATGTCATATATATATAATCATACTCATCAGAAAACTTGTTACTCGGGGGCAAACCGTCGATGTCGGGGAACTATGGGGGGGGCCTTTATAGGGGATGCTAGGTGTACTTTGGTTCTCAGGTGTTTACAAGAGATGTTTCGCTGCTTTGTGCAAGGGCGCGAGTTCAGCTTAGATTAATGAGTCGACCACGAAATTGTTATCAGGGATAATATGAGAATCATAACATAGTGCAGACGACAAAAGGGGGCAATATTTACTTACGTACATAATAAACGGTGGTCTAAAGATGCCATATAAAATACAAGTAAGGAAAATCGCAATCATTACAGTTCAAATCTCTAGGTTGGCTAAGCGTATTTCAGTACTAACTGAAGCAATGGTAGAAGGATTAGATTAGAAGATGTAATAACATTAAAAATAGTAAGAAAAACACATTTGCACAATTGAATAAAACCGTTTTGATTTTTTTTTTCCCGTTTTTTTTTTCCAGACTCTGGCTAAATACATACAGAAACTGATTATCAACGTTAATATAACCTTTACTGTTAGTTGGGTTGATTAAGGGGCGGGGCAGCCCAAAGAGAAAAAGAGAAAAACGGCCAATAGAAACGGTCCTAAAGGGCTAAAAAGGGAGGGGAGGTGATAAGAGTGAAAGAGAGAACTGAAATACAGGAAGTGAAGGGAGGGTTAAACTGTGTGTAAAATTTGTGTGTCGTTTGCAGCTCTGAATGGGAATCAGTGGGCATGGGGGGTGTGTGTGTGCGTGTGTGTGAGTGTGTGTGTACTCTGAGGAAGATTAAGGGGGCAAAGAGAAGAAGTGAATGAACATTTTGGAGGGAGGGGGCAAGAAAAAGTGTCATAGCGGGGGGGGAGGGGGTTAGGATAACAAGCATAAAAATCACTGATCAAATATCTATCGAACTAAAACAGACAAGGACGAGAGAGGGACACTACATCATGTATTGCGTTGACTTTTTTTTTTTTTTTTTTTCCATACTAGCTACTGTGTAACTCAGGGTTTAACATCTATGTATCTGTGTGTCATGTGCTAATGTGCTAATGTGTGGTGTCTGTGTCTGTGTGTGTATAGATGGTCATTTCTGTGCCGTCCATGCAAACTTAAAAGTGTTGGACTTTTTAGAGTCAGTAGAATGTGTTACCAAAATGATCTCTGATGAACCGACGACCACTCCACTGTGAACTGAAACTGCACAAAATCACTTCAGCACAAAAGCAGAGAGAGAATGCTGCTGGTAACAAATGCAACTGAATACCTGTTTGTCGTGTCTCTGTGTGTGTGTTTTGTTTGTATGTATATGCGTGTGTGTGTGTGTGTGTTTGTAACTGTTTGTCTGGCGAGCGAATCAAGAGGGCATCGTATACCAGATCACACTCTGGCTCGCCGCAGAAAAGCAATCTTCTAACAATGTACTGTTGCAATACACATATTTGTACTAATGTCAAAAGTTGAAAGCAGTTAAGTATATGACTCCTAGTAATTCTAGACTTAGTATTTCGGCCAGTGGAGCTATATTCTCTAGCCTAGTCTTGGTGTCCGTGTATTACAGTCCTGTGGTAAGCCCGACGCTGTTACCTACTCTTAACCTACGAACACCTACAGCACTCGTATGCTTAATCCCTACCAATAACGGCTAAAAAGTCAGAACCTCTGAATTCATTTGGTGTTGGTGTAAGAGACGGCGGCGTGGCCCAGCCCTTTGACAATGAGTGTAGGCCTACACTCACGGCTGGGTCAACTGTCATGGTTGAGTTCATAACTGAGGGGATGTCTGACGCGACTACATTAACACTTACATATATATATATAGTCATAGTTTTTTTCCTTCAAAACGGCATCTCATAAGAGCTTTTTCCATGTCAATTTTGTGGCACACGATAGAGCATCAATCAACATAGTATGAAAATAAGGTGCTTCTTGTTGACTTGCCTTTTTTAACATAGTGAGCTCATTTCAACCTCTCTTAGTAAGTTTATAGAGATTACGATGTTCATGGCCAGCATCTCTCAGGCAGTATGTCGGTCTACTGCTTTTACATTTGCAGTTGTGCTACCAGCTATTGGTAAGTTGTATTTCCGTAGTCAGATGAAACCTACTATGGGGGACACATCTCATTCTCTACAAACATAAGTGCGCTAATAAAACAATTCAGTATCTTAGAAGTCTCAAGATTGTGAGCGGCACACTCCGGTACGCCATGAGGCCTCCCTCTCTCCTGACATGTGAGCCAACCCAGAAAGCCTCTGCCGTGTTTAGGCCGAGGGGCTTTAGGGCAGGGGAGTGCTTCCTGCTGGTCTAAAGTGACACACCAGAGCTCTGCGGGGGCAGCAGCTCATGGTGGTGGGCTATCAAAATGACAACCGTTACTCAATCACCACCAGAGGGTGGGGGGGGGGTGGTGGGGGTGGGGTGGGGGTGTCTTTGAGGCTTTGTTGCAACACCCCTTTTTATATGACCGGCTGCCTCATTAGGCTGGCCTTTTTTCTTTTTTAAATAGACTTTGGAAATAACCTTAGAAATCTGAAAAGATTCCCAGGAATCCTTGACGTGGAGAATCAGGAGTCCTTTGAGCTTCATTGCAAAGTTCATGACTGAATGTGTGAGGCCAGTCTGAAGGGAACTCTGCCTGGCAGCAGTTACCCAAATCCTCACAATTCATTTCCATCTTTTGCTGGGCAGCATATATTCTTTTATTTTTGGCCTTAACTCCAGAAGGTGCCCCAGAGTTTTTCATTTCTTTGTCACCTGGTAGAAGACTGTCCAGTGTGGTTTAACATTTTTATAACAAAGTGCTTCTTTGTCTGAAACCACTCTGTTAACATTCTGACGTCTCTCAAATAGATCTCTACCTTTAAATGTAGTTCTACATGTCATAATGATTTACTTGGGCGCAGAGGACACCCCTCTTAGACTGTCAATTCACCTGTATAGGGGCTTGCTCTAATTCATTATATTGAAATACAACATTAAGTGCTTTTGTTGGGATAATACAATCAAAGCATTGGGAGAAAGGGGCAAGGGGTGGGGGTCGGGGGGGGGGGAGATATAATATAATAATGCACTTTTTTTTTGGAGGAGCAGAGTAATATTTTGCATACTTTAGGGCTTAAGGTGCATAAATGCATGGGGTCTTAGCACAGCTAAGCACTAGGCTTTGCTACATGGGTCAAAGTAAGATAGCACGCTAATACCATGGTGGTGCAGAAGTGCTCCTGTGATAAATTACCAATCAATCAATGTTGCTAGTAAGTATACTAACATTGTGTTTTTAGCAGTACTACGGGGGGTGGGGGGGGTCACTGCACAAACGAATGGTAAATCACTTTGTTAAAATCTTACTCACATATCCAGAGTCAAACTCTGAACATCTCTCTGAATTCATGCAAGACAAACCTCACACGAGACGGCTATGGCAACAAACACACAACTACCGACCAGGCCTAGATGATGTAACCATGGAAAACCACATCCAATCTGTCACCGAAACCGCACGCTTAACGGCTGTGTGCAGAGATTCCAACAATGGGACCATTAAAAAAATAAAATAAAAATAATCAAGTTTAAAATAAGTTATCGTTTAGGTGGTGGGTTGTAATGGGGGTGGGGCTTCAAGCTTATTTTACTCCGAGTGCGGGAGGGAGGCATTTAGGATTTTTGAGGGGTGGGGCGCTTACAGACTCATGGAGAAAAACTCTCTTCATAAAACAATGTAAAACCACATGAGAAAACTAAAAAGGAAGTAACAGCTAACTGCTTTAGCCTACCACGTGGAGCAGCAGGGAGGACCTCCTGCTCCAGGTGATAATGTGCACAGCTAGCAGGCAGGGCTACAAAAACAGGGAAAGGCAGTCAAACACAGAGAACTCTCTCAGAGCAGTGCATCCTGGGAAGGGTGCCATCACTCCTCCTTCTGTAGTGCTCCGTCTGACGGGCAGTCGTCAAGGCAACAGGGGGCCTCCACTTCCACCCCCTCTGATTGGTTGTCTCTGCTGGCTAAGGCACACGGGATTGGCTGGGCCAGGGGGGCCAGCTCCAAGGGCTGGCCAATGGCTGAGGCTGCTGAGCTGCCGTTCAGCTGCTGAGTCGCAACCTCTGGCGTGGAGGCCGCCTCCTCTGAGGGCTTTGGGGGACTGCTGGATGGGGGCGGTGGCGACGTCTGGAGGAGGACAGTCGGACAGAACTTTAACAGAACAGCAGGGGCCATGATGTCAAGTAGGAACGTGACGAAGAGGGAATTCATAGCTGCGATTACTCATCATGTGGGAAAACGTACGAGATTCAAGAGCTTTGTGTAAAAGTCTGCCCGTGCCATACCTGTGTTCTGTTGGTAGGTGCCTTTTTCACCGCCCTTACTTTAGCTGGAATCTCTTTACCCCTCCTGTGATGGAGAAACAGAAAGGTGCTTGGATCAAATGTGGAACACAACGAGTATCAGTAGTCTGCTTTAGGGCTCGATCCCACCAGCGTTTTCAGATTCTACACAGAATAGTTGGAGGAGTAAAGCCAAACTAAAAAATACCTTCATTCTCAGTCGTTCGCTGTATTGATTAAAAGATCATCTTACTCACCCTCTTCCTGCTCCCACTGACACCACATGCATGTTGAACCCCCCTCTCCCACGGACTGGTTTGTTCCCAGCCCACTGGCCAACGACCATGCCAGCTATCTCCAGTTTCCCTCCCTGAGGGGGGATGGACTGAAGGCCTGAAGAAAGAAGAAAAGGAGTGACTACTGAGACTTTTCCTGTTGTAGAGCCTCAAATAACAACCTAAAGCTGTGTTCCAATTCCATACTACATACTGTATACAGTATGCATACGTATGTGTTTTTTTGCAGTTAGTATACAAGAATTCTGGATATTTTACTGCTTTATATTAAAAGGTGGAGTCTGACAACACCCAAACAGTCAGTGCTCTTTTTTTTTTTACCATCCCTCTCACTCCCACCGCCTCTCTCTTACATCAATGGCCTTTTCCCTCTGTCCTGTGCACGAGCGGAATATTGTCCCGTGTCTCGGTCCGAGCCACTTAGTTTGTTTCCCCATTTACAGAGCTAGCGGACCGTGAGATGATATTTGCTGAATTTGAAAAAGGAGTATATTGGATTAGAATCACAGACTGCACCTTTAACAGGAAAGTATGCAATGCACGTGCCACAGCGTTCAGGTTTTATGCACCCCATAAAAGAACAACCTGAGGTCTGCAGCAACTTTGTTTAAATCAAGTATAAGACTTTTCTGTTTAACACTGTCTTTTATTCAATTTGGGACTATTTATTCATATCTTGGACTGCACTTTAGCTGCGCTGTAATTTTTATATTACATAACATTTTTAAATAAAAAATTTTTTAAATAAATTTTTTTTTTAACTATTTGTGTCTCTTTATTGCATTGTGTTTCTTTTATAGTTGGTCCTATAGCCTTTTATGCCTTATGTAAAGCACATTGAATATCCTTGTTGTTGAAAGGTGCAATATAAATAAACTTGTCTAGCCTTTGTCTGCAAAGGCAATCAAAACTGTGACTTTAAAAATGGCACTGCCAATCAAACTTAACAGAGACCGCAAAATGTTTTTTCCACAAATTGAAAAGTTACTTTCTGTTTGCTGGGGTGTCCCTGCAGCAGTTTCATCACCATCCACAATTAGTTTTAAGTATTTCCCACTGTCAATAGCTCCTCCATTTCCATTTATGCATTGCCTTTTGAGGGTTCTTTATTTTCTCACTTTTCCAGCGTAAACACAAAACATACTCAAAAGCTGCTTAGAACTGGTGTGTAGTATGGAACTGGGACAAAAGCAAAGATGATGTCTACAATAAAAGGTATGTGTGGAGAAACCAGGAGGTCTGTACCTGGGAAGGCTCTGGGTCTGTGCTGGGCAGGGTGATGTGGGTGATGCGGGTGATGATGATGATGATGATGAGGCATGTCCATGGGGCGGGGTGGGTAGAGGGGAGGCATGGGGTAGAAAGGGGGCACCATGGCTGGGGGGAGGAAGGCAGGAGGTGGAAGAGGAGGGGGAGGGGGAGGAGGGCGGGACAGGTTGATGCCCTCGAGGATTGCTTGACGCATCTTCTCCACCTTGGACACCAGCTCCTCCTGCAGAGCAGACATAACACTGTGACTGGAGTAGAAACGTCCCGAGTTCAGGACCGGTATCAGGGCCTCTAGTGTTCTCTATAGCACATCGCGTCACGTCAGTTCCAGGAGTTGCATTCTCCCAGTTAAGCTTTTATTCATATCATATAAATAATTTAAGCTTATAAACTTTATAGTTTTGAATCAGGACCTCCAGGATTTGGACTAGGTAGCTCCTGAAAAATAAGGTGGGCTGAATTGAGAAGGCTACAGATGTTATTACAATGCGTCAGATAAATATATTTACCTAAATGTTGAATAAATAAGTATTGGATCGGACTGGAAACCAAATATTAAAAAGGACTCGGATCGGGACCAAAAGAACTTGATCAGGAGTATTCCACTTACTGACAACAATCTTACTTACAAGCAACTATTGTCTATGGGCCCTTTAAACAAGGCACTAAAATGCTTTTTGAACTAAGTTTCATTAACTTATAACTTACTTAAAGGGGTGATAGAATGCAAAACCGAGTTTACCTTATCATAGTTGAATTACGACAGTTTGGTGGGTAAAATAGGACATACATAGAACCTCAAAGTCCCACTGACAACTCTTTCCTACGCAAATCTCACAATTTGAAACTGCTGCTGAAAATGGGCGAATCTCAACCAAGCTAAAAGTTGACGTCAACTCCTCAACTCCTACCTTATTTGGCTCTACCTTCTATCTTTGTAACGCCCCAAAATTTACATAGGCCACTGACTGTTCTGAGGTCAGTTAGTCTTCTGAATAGGTCGGGTTTGATGCCTTCCCGGTCAGCCTCTCCCCCTTCACAGACCCGCTATATGAGCTAGGGCTCTGTCAGGATCTCACACACGAGCTGCGCTGTGTACGTTAGAAAGAAGAAAGTTTGCAAGTTTTTCAAGGATACTGAAAATGAACCACGGTCGTAAATGCAGTGTTGCAGGCTGTAAAACGGAATACTGGCCCAGAGAAAAGTGTTTAGAACGAGTATGTCGGACAATGGAGCGTGAGTTGTGGATCTAACGCCGCGGCGCAGGGGACATGCCTGCAGGGCTAAACTCTCCGCTAAATTTCCCTGCGCTGACTAGCTACAGGGTGAGTTGTGATTCCTTGCCTTGGACGTTTTTTATGTCCCAAGGGTAACGTTATAACAACACTAGTTGTAATGAAAGTTTCGAAACTTCGCATTTTGTCTTGGCTGTTTTAGCCGTGCTGTAGTCGCTGCTTGTGCATGTCTGTAGTGACTGTGTGTGTGTGTGTGTGTGTGTGTGTGTGTGTGTGTGTGTGTGTGTGTGTGTGCCTCGTCAGAGCTCCTGAAGTCCGACACGTCTTACCAAATTTGCAATTTCGTAAAACGGCCCATATTGAGCTTTAAATAGTTGATTTCTCGCATAACATTGCAGTGTCTGAAATACGAGAGCTGCTGTCTCGTCTCCAATGTATGTGTATGTGCTTCGCTCAACCAATCACCGTGCAGCTCATTTAAATATTCATGAGCATACCATATTCGGAAGAAAAGCTGTCGTTCCAAATAGGGCCATATTCACAGGGTATTCACAGACCCATAGCACAGCACCTGGGCCATTTTCAGCCCAACCAATGTTACATACCCTATTCGGAGACCTTAAGGAACAGTGTGAAATACCCTATATAACCATTCTATCACCCCTTTAAAAAAGACACACATCCATCATATCCTCAGTTGATTTCTGCCACAGGAATATATACATATACGTACATACCTGCCCTTCACACATGTCCAGCAGAGCGGCCCGGTCGCGAGCGGCCCGGGCCAGTTTGCTCTGAAACAGTTTCCCGTCAAAG